>NC_142461.1:96589393-96740909 GCF_049115385.1 Moschus berezovskii | reverse complement strand
GGCAATCTTGATTCCAGCTTGTGCTTCTTCCAGCCCAGTGTTCCTCATGATGTACTCTGCATATAAGTTCAATAAGCAGGGTGACAATATACAACCTTGACGTACTCCTTTTCCTGTTTGGAACCAGTCTGTTGTTCCATGTCCAGTTCTAACTGTTGCTTCCTGACTTGCATATAAGTTTCTCAAGAGGCATGTCAGGTGGTCTGGTATTCCCATCTCTTTCAGAATTTTCCACAGTTTGTTGTGATCCACACAGTCAAAGGCTGTGGCATAGTCAATGAAGTAGAAATAGTTGTTTTTCTGGAACTCTCTTGCTCTTTCCATGATCCCACGGATATTGGCAATTTGATCTCTGGTTCCTCTGCCTTTTCTAAAACCAGCTTGAACATCTGCAAGTTCATGGTTCATGTATTGCTGAAGCCTGGCTTGGAGAATTTTGAGCATGACTTTACTAGCGTATGAGATGAGTGCAATTGTGCGGTAGTTTGAGCATTCTTTGGCATTGCCTTTCTTTGGGATTGGAATGAAGACTGACCTTTTCCAGTCCTGTGGCCACTGCTGAGTCTTCCTAATTTGCTGGCATATTGAGTGCAGCACTTTCACAGCATCATCTTTCAGGATTTGAAATAGCTCAACTGGAATTCCATCACCTCCACTAGCTTTGTTTGTAGTGATGCTTTCTAAGGCCCACTTGACTTCACATTCCAAGATGTCTGACTCTAGGTCAGTGATCATACCATCATGATTATCTTGGTAGTGAAGATCTTTTTTGTACTGATCTTCTGTGTATTCTTGCCACCTCTTCTTAATATCTTCTGCCTCTGTTAGGTCCATACCATTTCTGTCCTTTATCGAGCCCATCTTTGCATGAAATATTCCCTTGGTATCTCTAATTTTCTTGAAGAGATCTCTTGTCTTTCCTATTCTGTTGTTTTCCTCAAGCTTCTGATGTTCAAGTTTTTAAAGAAAGCATTTTATATGATTGAGTCAAATTTTACCTAACTGTTCATTGGCCAAGTCATTAAAAATACTACATTTTTGGGTATTTGACCCAATTCTGAAACCAGATATAAAATATTTATCACCATTTGTAACATAATTTGCAATGTCTTGCCTGATTTGTTTTTTGTTTGTTTGCTTGTTTTATACAAGAAGAAATTAAAACACTCCTTGTATGGGGTCAGAGCCACTAGGTGTTAATATCTTGTAACTTTATTTGTCAAGAGAATAATAAAAGAAATATGCTCTTTGGTTATAGTTTATTTAACATATGTATTATTCTCCTAGCATTACTTCTCTGACAACAAGTGGCCTCCTAAGAATACAGAATGACAGTTTCTCAGTAACTAAGCTATAAACATTTCTTTCAGGACTAGCAATGAAAGTAAACAAGTCACAGTTTTTACATTAAAATATTTGAAGAATATCAGACAAAATTTTAAGAAGTATATAAAAGTGATCTTAATTTTTTTTTCTATGTATAATTAAGGCAGGACAACTCTTATGTTATGACGTATTTACAAATAAATATTTTTAAATGAGCATTCTATTTTTGTTAAATCAATTGATTAAATATGTGTATACACTAGTCATTTTTCCAATCACAGATACACTCCTCCGGTGTATTAAATTCACATGGAAACTTTCTGGTCATAGCACATGAAAAGGATACAAAAGTAGATATTCTTGTTTACAATAATGGTTATCAACTTTGATATCAAATCCCATTATTTCATGGTTTTTGGAAAGCCATATCCAGAATAATCAAAATTATAATAATATTTTTAACTTTGAAAATAAGAACTCCACAGCCTGGGATTATTCTGAAAATTAAACCAATGGATTTATTCTTTTTTTTTTATTAAAGATGTGCATACTAGCCAAATTAGGAATTATTACAGTACATCTCTTCCCATAATCATTACTTTCCTTTCACCTTATATTCTTGAGAAAAACCATCACCAACTTAATAGTCTTTACATGATATTCTGGCTTACAAACGATTACACTATGCTAAGATATGATTTCTTTGTCAAAAAATGAAATAATAAAAATAATAAAAGAGGTACAGTTGCATCCCTTCATGACCAGGACCTAAAAATTACACGGATGCATACTTTCAACAAATCATTCCTTGGATTTTTTTCCTACTACATTCTTTTTTTCTGTTAAATTCTTTAATCAAACTTTAGTCTTTTAAATAGGAGCTTTAAAACAAGACTTTTCTGTTTGGAATTTCTGGATAAATAAACTAAGGACAAGCTATACCAAAAGGCCCTCACTTTCTAAAGCAGTGAGAGACACCAGCCCTCTCTCCACCTCAAGACAACGGGAAGGAAGGTTGAGGAACATCAGGAGGAAGAATGCTGCCTGAAACTTCCTTGTGAATATGGTCATAGAGTTACCTTTCCCTCCCTGCCCACCTGTTCAGAGAAAGGACTGATTTTCCTTTTCCTCAATCAAGTTGTTAGAGCTCAAGAGACCCCCTTGGAGGCCCCGCCCCTTCGGTTCCCTCTCCTCAGTGCGTCGCTGCGCGGCGGGCAGCAAGGTGGCGGCCCTGCTGCAGGGCCGACATCACAGCGAAGGCAACCTCCTGGGCCATTTCGTGTGGCCGGTGTGCTTCGAGGTGTCTGAGAAGCCAGTGTGGGTGCCCTGCGAACACGTCTTTTGCCCTGAATTCCTGCAGGAATGTCTGAAGCCGAAGAAACCTCTCTGTGCCCTGTGTTGCAGGGCTCTGGCACTGGAGTCCCAGCGTGGGCATGGGAGGATGGTCACGCAGCCAATGGAGAGCAGGAAGTTTCCGCCACGGCTGCTGTCAACATTTCAAGAAGCCCTTGGGGAACTTGGCATGTGTCCCTTGAAGTTGGGTGGCCACAACAACTTATGCATGTCTCATATGTAAACAACTAAGTCGAAGACTGGCTGCAGCTGCTCCTATAAAAAGAGAAACAACTCTGCAGTAAGAATGAGTCACTCTTCTACCAGGGGCGGCCAGAGGTACTTGTTTTTCGAGAGTCCACTGTGGCCCCTGCAGATAAGAGCTGGAAATGAGTTCTCTTAAAAGGAAGCCCACATGCGAGGCCGAAATGGACGGTCAGTATCAACTCTAGAGAAGGCAGATGCTGAGGGACGAGCCAGCCCGGAGGAAGTTGTCGCCTAGGAGGAGAAAGTCGACTGTGGGAGGGCACAGGTGAGTGGTTCTTCTACAAAGTCACAGCGACTCCAGGAGAAAAGTGGCATTCGGTCATGTTACAGAGAACTCCAAAGACAAATTAGAACCATTAAAGTTAGAATTGGTCAACGCGGTGCTTGCCGCTGTGGAGTTACAGGACAGGGAACTTTCAGGTGGAAAAGATGATTCAGACTAACAGTGAGGCAACCTTTCATTACCCTTATGTAGCTGAAGTTTGGTCTCTTTATTCCAGTACCAAATTGAATCTTGGAGACAGACTTTTGGGTGAAATAGAAAAGATTTGCTTGATTGCTTTGTCTTGCAAAGGGGGGCTGCAGTAGGCTAATCGCCTGGAAACTGTGTGTCCTGATCTGGAGAGGGTAGTGAGGAGTTCTATAACAATGGTTCAAAGAAGGCAATGTTCAGCTGGTGGACTTTCTTCTACTTGGTTGGGGGTGAGTTAAATGGGAATCAGCATTATTAACCTTCTGGTTCCAACCAGTCTGGGGCCTATGTGCTTGTGGATAGCACACAGTTAACTTCTCTCACCTAATAGGGGTTACAGTAACTGCATGTGTGTTAAGTTTTCCAGGCAAGAATACTGGGGTGGGTTCCCATTTCCTTCTCCTGGGGATCTTCTGGACCGAGGGATTAAACCAGCGTCTCTTAAGTCTCCTGCATTGACAGGCAGCTTTTTTTTTTTTTCTAACCACTAGCACCACCTGGGAAACAAACTGCAAAAGAGCTCAAAGATATTCTTATGTAAATTCCTTGAGGGGGAGCCTGTACCCTGCCCTAATGCTGCACTATTGTTTCCTGACTGTTCCTCCCTTGTCTCCCTGTCCCCTCTCCACCCTGATTAGCAACTGTTTGAATCTCCCTTTTGTAATTTTGGGGCTTCCCTTGTGGCTCAGCTGGTAAAGAATCTGCCTGCAATGAGGGAGACCTGGATTCGATCCCTGGGTTGGGAAGATCCCCTGGAGAAGGGAAAGGCTACCCACGCCAGTATTCTGGCCTAGAAAATTCTATGGTCTGTATAGTCCATGGGGTCGCAATGAGTCGGACAGGACTGAGTGACTTACACTTTCATTTTTGTAATTTAGGGAAGATCCTGGAGGCTAAATTAAGCCTATTTCCTGCTAACAAAGAAATGGGGGACACAGAAAAACTTTTGTGCCCAGGAACCCCACAGGGTCCTGCTTGATTTCACTTGCCTTGCTGGCTTACATGCCCTCCAGGCCTGAAGTGTGAGGGGGAAGAGCAGGGTTTAAGTCAAATGACAATGGAAATTTTACTTAAACTAATAGTTTTACACCTTGAAAAATTCCCGAGACTGAAATATTTAAGGCATCTAAGAGATAACATTTAGAAAAGAAAAAAAAAGATTTGACAAATGCTTTTGAAAATAGTAATGGAAGAAAATAAATCCATTTTCTAATGTGCTCATACTGCATTTCCTTACATTGATACACTGGTAAATTGGTTTTGCAGTTTACACTATTTACGTTTATGCATATTTCAGTTTCTAATATGTTTTATGGAGTTATCACTTTTGATCATCACCAGAAACCTGCAGATGCCAGAATAGATATTGTTGCTATCCTGAGATAAAGAAACTATGTTTAAGAAATGTCAGTTATCTTTCTCAAAGCTAGATAAGTGGTACTGGTAAAGGCAAGACTCTACATAGCACTCTTTCTGCTGCACTTTGCTTTCAAGTGGAATATGCCAGGAAGGAGTATATTTGGGATTCATTCCATTTATTCAGTCCGTGGACTTCCCCAGGTAGCTCAGTGGTAAAGAATCCTCCTGCCAATGCAGGAGATGTGGGTTCGATCCCTGGGTTGAGAAGATCTCCTGGAGAAGGAAATGGAAACCCATTCCAATATTCTTGCCTGGGAAATCCAATGGATCGAGGAGCCTGAGGGCTACAGTTTGTGGGGTTGCAAAGAATTGGACATGACTGAGTGAGCATTCCCATGCATTTATTTACTTACAGACTGCCAACTAGCCTATTCCTCTTCATGTTTTCAGTTTAAAAAAATTTTTTTTAAGGTAAGTGCATTGCTGCTGACTCAGTTCAGTGGAAACTTAGTTAACTGCACATATAAAACTTGTGACAAGATCTAACTGATTTTTAAAACTAGTTAAATTTTTAATTTACATAGAATAAATGGTATATATTCTCGTATGCAATTTGCTATTTTGACATATGTATACATCTAAAGAATTATTCTCATGAAGATAAATTAACATATCAATGAATCCCCAAATTTTCTCAGTGACTGAAGCCTCTCTCCTGCCTATCCTGACCTTCTCTCCTGCCTAGTCATGTCCTGCTAAGTTGTACCCTGCTTCGGTCATGTCTGACTCTGTTCGACCCTATGGACTGTAGCCCACAAGGCTCCTCTGTCCATGGGATTCTCCAGATAAGAATACTGGAGTGGGTTGCCTTGCCCTTCTTCAGGGGATCTTCTTGACCCAGGGATCGAACTCGTGTCTCTTACTTCTACTGCATTGGCAGGCAGGTTCTTTAGCACTAGCGCCACCTGGGAAGCCCAAGACCTTCTCCCCAGGCAGCTGCTAATCTGGTTTCAGTCTTTGTAAGTTAATTTTTATTTTATATGAAAGGATTCGTATGGTATATAATCTTATTTTCTGCTTCCTTATGCATGACATAATTGGGATATTCATTCACAATTATTTATTTATCAATATGTATTGCTGAGTAATATTTTATTGTGTAGATATACAGAAAATTGTTCTTCTGTTGAATGTTTGGATTTTATCTAGTTTAGGTTTTTACAAATAATGCTTCTATGAACATTTTGCACAAATCTTTGTATAAATATATACTTTAATTTTTCTTTAAATACTTAGGAATGGAATGGCTAGATAAATATGGTGGATGTATTTTTTTCTAGAAACTTCAAAACTATTTTTAAAAGTGGTTGTACTACCTAACATTGCCAATAGCAGTACATAAGAGTTCTAGTTCCTCCGTTAGTTGAGTTCAGTCCCATTGTCGTGTCCGACTCTGCAACCCCATGAACTGCAGCACACCAGGTTTCCCTGTCCATCACCAGCTCCCAGAGCTTGCTCAAACTTATGTCCGTTGAGTCAGTGATGCCATCCAGCCATTTCATCCTGTGTCGGCCCCTTCTCCTGCCTTCAATCTTTCCCAGCATCAGGGTCTTTTCCAATGAGTCAGTTCTTCCCATCAGGTGGCCAAAGTCTTGGAGCTTCATCTTCAGCATCAGTCCTTTCAGTGAATATTCAGGACTGGTTTCCTTTAGGATAGACTGGTTGGATCTCCTTGCAGTCCAAGGGACTCTCATGAGTCTTCTCCAACACCACAGTTCAAAAGCATCAATTCTTTGGCACTCATCTTTCTTTATAGTCCAACTCTCACATCCATACATGATTACCGGAAAACTGTATCTTTGACTAGACTGACCTTTGTTGGGAGAGTAATGTTTCTGCTTTTTAATATGCTGTCTGGGTTTGTTATAGCTTTTCTTCCAAGGAGCAAGCATCTTTTAATTTCATGGCTTCAGTCACCATCTACAGTGATTTTGGAGCCCCCCCGCAAAATAGTCTGTCCCTGTTTCCATTGTTTCTAAGTGATCGAACTGGATGCCATGATCTGAGTTTTCTGAGCATTGAGTTTTAAGTTTACTTTTTCACTCTCCTCTTTCACTTTCATTAAGAGACTCTTTAGTTTCTCCTTGCTTCCTGTCATAAGGGTGGTGTCATCTACATTTCTGAGGTTATTGATATTTCTCCCAGCAATCTTGATTCCAGCTTGTGTTTCATCCAGCCTGGCATTTTGCTTATATGATGTAGTCTCCATATAAGTTAAATAAACAGGCTAACGATAGACAACCTTAACATACTCCTTTCCCGATTTGGAACCAGTCTGTTTTTCCATGTCCAGTTCTAACTGTTGCTTCTTGACCTGCATACACATTTCTTAGGAGGCAGGCAAGGTGTCTGATATTCCCATCTCTTTAAGAATTTTCCACAGTTTGTTGTGATCCATACAGTCAGAAACCTTGGCGTAGTCAATAAAGCAGAAGTAGATGTTTTTCTGGAACTCTGTTGCTTTTTCTGATGATCCAACAGATGTTGGCAATTTGATCTCTGGTTCCTCTGCCTTTTCTAAAACCTGCTTGAACATGTGGTAGCTCACATTCTGTTGAAGCCTGACTTGGAGAATTTTGAGCATTACTTTACTAGCATGTGAGATGAGTGCAATTGTGCAGTTGTTTGAACATTCTTTGGCATTGCCTTTCTTTGGGATTGAAGTGAGAACTGACCTTTTTCAGTCCTGTGGCCAATGCTGAGTTTTCCAGATTTGCTGGCATATTGAGTATAGCACTTTAACAGCATCATCTTTTAGTATTTGAAATAGCTCAACTGGAATTCCATCACCTCCACTAGCTTTGTTTATAGTGATGTTTCCTAAGGCCCGCTTGACTTCACATGTCTGGCTTAAGGTGAGTTCCTCTGTATCCTTGCCAAAACTTGGTAAGGCCAATCTTTTTCATTTTAATCATTCTAGTAGGTTCCTAGGGGGTATTACAGAGTAGCTTTAAAATGAATTTCTTTAATAATTGAGCTTTGCTCTCCATGTATCTTCTCTGATGAAGTGTCCAAATTTTTTTGCCTTTTTAGGATTCATGGGGTCGCGGAGAGTCGGACACGACTGAGCGACTGAACTGAACTGAACTGAACTGAATAGTGAGTTTAACAGTTCTGTATTCTGGATATAATTCCTTTATCAGATTTATAACTTGAAAACACTTTCTTCTGGTTTCTTGCTTGTCTCTTGCTATGTTTGTCATAGACCAGAGTCTTTAATTTCGGTTGAAGTAGGATTATCTTTTCTTATATGGATTTTGTTTCAGTGTCATCTAAATACATCTTTTTTTTTTAAGCTACACTTGCTGTATTTCAAACATTTCTGAGTGGTAAAGGTGTATTAATGGGACATACAGCACTGTAAACATTTCAACATCCCTTGAGTTTATCATTGAGGTGAGATTCCAGATGTGGCCAGACAAGCAGCTGCTGAGTCCAGAGTCACAGTGGGAGGTGGGGAGAGGATCACCCCTGAGGACAGGCACGGTATTGAAACTGCATTAACCTCTGTTGTTGTTCAGTGGCTAAGTCGGGTCTGACTCTGCGACCCTATGGACTGCAGCATGCCAGGCTTCCCCGTTCTTCACTATCTCCCAGAGCCTGCTCAAACTCATGTCCATTGAGTTGATGATGCCATCCAACTGTCTCATCCTCTCACATCCCCTTCTCCTGCCTTCCATCTTTCCCAGCAACAGGGTCTTTTCCAGTGAGTTGGTTTTTTGCATCAGGTGACCAAAGTATTGATATTAACCTCTATTTTATACTTTGTTATTAATTTTAGATTCCAAATCATGGAGTGCATATTTCTTTGAATTTTTTTTAATAAAAGAAGAAAAACTCAAATAATTATAATTATTTGTAGAAAACACAAATAATTACAATTTTAAAGGAGCCTTATCGAAAAAGAAAAAACCAACCCACACCAAAAAAATATTTTTTTTTGTTTTGAAGTTATCCAAAGTTATCCTTTATAACTCTTAGAGCAAGTATAATGCTTATTAATTCTGGGTAGGTAAAAAGTTTGCATGTTATCTTAAAGATGTTTTTTAATAATCAAAATAAAATGTGTTTTAAAAAGGAAAAAAAAGAGTTCTCCTTTTTTAGACTTCAGAAGGTTAACGAGGATATGACATTAAAGTCAAACTGAAGGTAATAGCCATGAGAAGATGGAGGGAATGTGAATGGGTTACTTTATAAACACCTGTGGGATAGAACACCGGACTTTTCTCTCTGACCCAGGACAAATGCAATGCTGATGGTTAAACTATTTCTTGTTTCTAAATATAACTAAAAGAAGTCTGAGTGAGACCTAAATTAGAAATCTCTTTTATTAAGTTAAAAAAAAAAACTTAAAAATAACCACCTTAAAAACCAGGAAAGTTAAATAGCTGGATTTGGAGCAGATGTGCATAATAACTACTTCCTAGCCCCCATCAGAATTAAAAACAGCATTGGGGGAAGAGTTATATATAGGTGGGTCCATTTCACTAGGGGCACTAGTTAGTATTCTTCCAGTAAAAATGGTGTGCCAATAGAGTGCTACCAGAATCAGGACTCTCTGGAATAGTCTGCACGGTAAGTCCATCCCACAGCGAAACCTGTGTCCTCCATAGGGTGGAAGTCATGTGTATGTGTGTTCAGTTGTGTCCCACTCTTTGCAACCGCATGGAATGTAACCTGCCAGGCTCCTCTGTCCATGGGATTCTCCAGGCAAGAATACTGGAGTGAGTTGCCATTTCTATTTCCAGGGAATCTTCCAGACCTAGGGATCGAGCCCACGTCTCCTGCATTGCAGGTGGATTCTTTATTGCTGAGACCCAAGGGAAGCTGTAGGGTGGAAGTCATTGTTTAGTAAAAACGTGATGTAATTAATGAGAAGGTATTCTTGCCAAGAGTATACACAGCAAGAAACAGCATTTTAGACTGGTTCACGGTAGGAGTAAGCGGACAAGTTTGCTTAAGAGCTAAAGACTTTTTAACTGCCCCATATTTTCTGCTGCTCTGACTCACATTCCTATTATGATTAAAAAGAAAAGTAGTTGCAGGACTCCAGTGGAGTAGAAACAATGCCCACAGGTTTCTTTGCCTCTGAAGGAACTGGTGCTTTTGGTTGGATTTTCCATCGCCTCAAATGGCTGTTTGCCTGAAAATTACTATTGGTCAAAAGTGGGTTTCAATTTTACTAATGAAAGAAGTCTTTGGAACTAAGAGATCTCTCACTGTCATAAAAAAGGGCTCCACTTTGGTTTTAAGAATAAATTTGTCAAAACTATAAGAATAGAATAATATAAGTTAAACCATAGGGCCTATTCTGCGAGCATGTTATTATTGCTGTTTTAATGGCAGAAATTAGACACCCAGGCATGTGTAGAAAATATAATGACCTTACTTTTTTGTGGCAGATTTTAAATAGTTCAACCAAGATGCAACTGCAAAAGAGAGTTTCTGATGGCAGTACCAGAACATTCTTCTATGCTTTCCTTTAAAAAGGTAGTGGCTTGATAAATACCATTTTTAATGCAAAAAAGCAACACCTGACAACAGGCTGTAAAGAAACTAGCATCTGCTGCTGCTGCTGCTGCTAAGTCGCTTCAGTCGTGTCCGACTCTGTGTGACCCCACTGACGGCAGCCCACCAGGCTCCCCCGGCCCTGGGATTCTCCAGGCAAGAACACTGGAGTGGGTTGCCATTTCCTTCTCCAATGTGTGAAGGTGAAAAGTGAAAGTGAAGTCGCTCAGTCATGTCCGACCCTTAGCGACCCCACGGACTGCAGCCCACCAGGCTCCTCCATCCATGGGATTTTCCAGGCAAGAGTACTGGAGTGGCTTGCCATTGCCTTCTCCATGATAAATGCAAAAAAGCAACACCTGACAACAGGCTGTAAAGAAACTAGCACCTAGCAGGCAGGATTATGCAGAAGCAAAGAACCAAACTGTATGAATTTCTAGCTTGAAAAGTTCAAATTAAGGTTTCTGAGTTGAGAGCCGGTGGTTGCTATGTGTGTCTCATCTAGGTTTTATTTTCCTCATGACCCAGGTGGTCTTCTGACATCTAGCTCAGTGCAAGGCTAGATGCAAAGATTTTATGAACAATGAAGGGCTTCCTATCAGAATTTTGTTCAGCTTAAAGACAAAGTGTTTGTTTTCTGATATTAAGGCAGAATGCAAGGGTTTGAGGGGCATAGAAAGGAATGTGGGGACAATGCCAAGAAGAGTCAAGAGGAAGGGCCTTCACCTCCATGGTTAAGTGCCAGCAATTGATCTGGCTGGTTCACTGGAGCCCTGAATCTGCCTCTTGTCTAGGAGTTGTTGGGAAGTATGATTGGGCCTTTAACACAGTCTTGTGTGTACCATGTCTGCTAACAGACATGGTTACTAATACTCTCGTTGTTTACTAATACTCTGGCCTGTATTACTTCACAGTGATTGCTCCCTGCTACAGTGTTGAAATTACATTTAGACATATAAAAAAATAATACCATGTATATAGCAATATTTTTCCACTAAATTAAGGGAAAATATTTGTAACAAATAACAATAATATTGAGAAATATTTGACATAGTCATGCAAAAATGCATCTCAGTTTACAAAGGCTTAAAACATTTCCAAAATATCCCTAAGCTTTTACACTGTGAACCTTAGAATCTTACTCATTTTTCTTTGCACTTAAACGTGGCTGTTTGTCTAAAAACTGATAACATGCAAGTCTGATGACTTCTGGTCCACCAAATATTCTCTCCTGCAACAGAGAGGTGATGATAATTATAAAATATCACTGGACAAACTGTACAAATAGATGAGCAGGTACATTGCAGGACTGAGCAGGGTCCAGTACAGTAGGAGAACAATTTGACCACAAGCACCCTGGGCTCAGACTTGCAAGGTGAAATGGCAGTCTGTCTCATAAAGTTAAATGTCTTTTCTCCTCAGTAGAAGGAGCACAGCTTTCTTCTTTCTCCTCCCACCATTTTTGGCACCAGAACTGGAGGTCCTCGTTGGATGCGGGGAGGGTATCCATTGGGTATCAATGGATGTGGAAGTGGATTTCCTTGAGAAAGTCCCTGAGGAGGAAGTGCCTCTCTGAGGAATGTTGTGAGGTTATGTCACTTTGATGTCATGGGCAGCATCCAGGTTCTTAGATGGTCTACTTCAAAAGTAAAGCTATAGTTTTTGGATTCCCTGGTGGCTCAGAGGTTAAAGCGTCTGCCTCCAATGTGGGAGACCCGGGTTTGTTTGATCCCTGGGTCGGGAAGATCCCTTGGAGAAGGAAATGGTAACCCACTCCAGTATTCTTGCCTGGAGAATCCCATGGACAGAGAAGCCTGGTAGGCTACAGTCCACAGGGTCGCATAGAGTCGGACACGACTGAGCAATGGAACGGAACGGATATTTCTGAAGTCCAGTCTTTCCAACAAATTTATTTTTTCAAGCTGTGTTATTTTCTATGAGATCAGTCTCTTCTGGAAATATGAGGAGCTGAAGTGATTCACCAATATCACAGAAATAATAAATCATGTCTTAAAATAACTCTTGTCATCCTTCCATTTCCTATGAATGAAGATATAAGCACCAGCCTGCATGGCCCAATCAAATCCAGGGATGCATTTCAGACTGGCTTTGAGGTAAATTTTTTCTAATCTGAAATAGCTATATCTCATCAGATAATTCCACAGGAATATTCAGTCCACTCTTGCCCAGTGATTCATGGTGATAAAACGTCTTTCTCCAGAAACAAATGCTTTTATAAAAGCAAATCACTATTATAAAAGTGATTATAACAGGTGATGCATTTGACAAATGCATTACCTTCAGCAATGGCACAGGTAGTGTGAGCCAAGTTGCCGCAAGGCAGTTGTTGATCCAGCAGTACCACGATGGGTTTACAAACATCAAAGGTGAAATAGGATCCAGCATAAAATGCTTCCAAAAAACCTTCCCCCAAATAGAGTGACTATAAAATAAATCCCTCTCCATGACACCATGATTATTCTGAATGTGAGTCCTTGATTAGACAGATGAATTGTCAACTTCTTCCAGTCTGTGTTTTGCCTTTCAGACTCTCTGTGATGCCTTAGGTGATTCTTCCCTTGGAGTGACTTTCCTCCACTGGGCTTCCTTTACACTAGACTTTGTTGACTTTGATATAATTAAGTTTTCTGTAGTATCAAATCAGAAAGCTAGAGGCCTGAAAAAATAATAGTGTGGAGCTATTATACCTTATTTGACTCAACAGTTCTCAAAGGGTTTAAAATTCTCCCCAAACTCTGTAACAAAGTACTCCCCACTCTATTATTTTTCCTAAATTAATAAACAGTATCCCTGGGTCTGGAAGATTCCCCTGGAGAAGGGATGCAACCCACTCCATATTCTTGCCTGGAGAATCCCATGGACAGAGGAGCCTGGCAGGCTATATATAGTCCATAGGGTTGCAAAGAGTCAGACATGACTGAAGCGACTTAGCACACATGCACATCTCCATTCATATAGTTACCAAAAAACCAAAACGAACCAATGAAACACCTTAGTATTCTCTTTACTTGCTCAGCAGGTGCTCCCCTCCTCCAACCCATTATTCTTCACATCCAGTCAATCTTCCATTCTGCCTTCAACATGTGTTGTGGACTGTGAACTCTACTTGATCACAGTTACTGACCTGGCTTACTCCCTTGCCATCTCTCATGCCATCTCTTGTCTGGAGCATGGAAACTGCCCTTAACTAGTCTCTTCCTTACATTCTGTCTTTGACCCTGTCACCGACAAATTCCTCTCTTCAGGATATGAAGCTGATCATTTTACTCACCTGATTAAGATCATTCTGTAGGTCCCCTTGCCCACAGGATAAAGACACTCTTTTAGCTGAGAATTCACAATCTGGCCCTAACCTTTCCTGTCTTCTCTCTCAGGAACTTCTGCAAAACTCTGGTCTGAACTCGATGAGTGCCCTGTCACTCATCCTAACTTTGCACTGCTTGCTTTTTTGGCTTGAAGCCCTTTCTCCCTTTATCCCACAGGCAGTCCCTTTCCTTTATTTCACAGGACCACCCCAGCAGAAGCAGCTGTTCCCTTGTATGTGTTCATCTAAGTGTCATGTTCATGTCTTCAAAGAAGTCTTTGCCAAACTCAGGTAGCAAATATTTTTCTCCTTTGTTTCCCTCTAGAAATTTCATTTTTTAAGTTTCCACACTTATTAAATGTTTGATTAATTTTTTTGTAAACAATATGAACTTTGGATTGAAGCTCTTTCTTCTTCTTTGTCTTCATCTTTATCATCTTCATACAGAACTATATTTGTTGGCTCATTATTTTAAAAAATCCTTTCTCTATCAAGTTATCTCTGAACCTTGTTAAAAATCAGTTGTCTAAATATATATGGATTTATTTCTGGATTCCCTGCTCTCTCATTCACTGTTATTTTGTCAGTCCTGATACCAATACCACATTTCCCAAATTACTGTCATTTAAGAATTTAAGTCTTAACATCCAGTAACATTAATCCTCCAACTTTTTATTCTTTTTCAAAGATGTTTTGTCCTTTGATTTTCCTTAGAAATATTAGAATCCACACATCAATTTCTAAAACAAAAATTTTTTCTTGGATTTTGATTAAGATGGCATTGAATCTGTGTATCTATTTGGAGGGAACTGTTAATAATATCTTAACAGTATTGAGGCTTTCAACTAGTTAAAGATCATTTTTAAAGATCATTTAAATTTCTCCCAACAATATCTTGTAGATTTCAGTGTGTACACAGATATTGCCTATTTTTTTCAGATTTATCCTTATCTGGTTAAAAGACCACATGAAAGTGAAAACTAGTTTTCTGAGACATGAGAACTATATGCTTTACCTTATAGTAAAAGCAAGGAGCCACACTTCAGCACACTACAGTATAAAATAAGACAGTAGAGTCTTCTGAAAAATGACTGTGGTTCATGTCGATAGAATTGCCAAGAATAGGCTGGATGGGTGGTGGCAGGCTTATGATTGAAATCAGTCTTTTTAAGGATTTACAATAAAACTGGTCAAAAGTGAATAAAGTCTAGGAATCTGTTGTGCATGGGCTGTTAATTTTTTTTTAGTGATAACGTTAAAACTTTTAGGCTCGTCTAAAATGACTCCTCATGTCTCCACTTTCAGATAGATACACTGTTTATTTCAGTATCATAGAGTTTAACAGATGAGATGAAATAGCTACTTTATTCTATTGCTAATTAACACCAGGTCAGGTTCTGTTCAATGTTAGTGAAATCCCCCTGTCTGGCAACCTTTAAAAATTGAATAGCTAATACTCTGTGATGGGTGGTGCAGACACTGACCTCCTGAGAGTCAGAGGCTACATGACTATAAAACCTCCTAAGACACCTTAGAGCTCTATGTACAATTACATAATAATAATGTTAAATGAGAGTTATTTAACTTTAACAAAGGACACCCCTTGAGTTTATGTCACTATTAGTGGATTTCCTTCTACCCTTGAATCCTTCTAGGCAGGGAAAATATTTGCTATTGAAATGCTTTGCAGCTATGCTGTCATTTGAGTGGCAGTTGACAGTTCTGAAAGGCTGTGGTCTTGGAAGCTGATGCGTCCCCTACCCATCCTGAATTCCAAATAGAGAGAGTTATTTTTAACTCCATTATCAGCGCACATGACTGTCCTTGCTGGGAAAGTGAGCCAAACTGATGTGATGTTTCTGTTGCTGAGGTGAGAGAGATAGAGGGGCAGTCAGTTGTTTCACATGGTCATTTAAGGTAGTAGACAACATTGAAAAAAGAATCACAATCCAAATAAATAAAATAACCATTTTAGTGAACTAATGAGGAATACCAAATGTTTAGCACTGAAGCAAATGAAAAGTTACAAGGATTTTCTAGTGTGATTATTCTACCTCAACTTAATAATTCAAGTGTTGATGGGATCATGGTGATGGTTCAAAGACCAATTTCAGAAGATCTCTTGACATTCATTTCATAGAGTTCTTTTGAAGACATGTTTAATCCTCCTGACATTTTTATCGCTCTGGAGAACCTCATTCAACTCACACATTATCCCATTCTTCATAAATCACTCAGCTATAGACCTCAAACTTCAGTTCACTCAATTCAACACTTACTGAGTTAGCACGTGCAAAGCATTACATTAGGGCTGGAGGGGATTCCAAAAGAGTTATAACACAGCCTTCACCTTCTAGGGGCTCACAGTCCAATAGGGAAGAGAGTAATGCACACATCAGTAATTTTAAAACAAGGGAATCTCTGATATGTGTTTCTGCTATGTTGTGGAAAGAGAGAGGAATCATGGTTGTGTGCAAAGATGTAAAAACAGTACTTTTCTCGTACAAATGACTTCTTCAACCTTTCCTAAGTCTGATTTTGCTCATCATGTTATGATGAATCATCATGTAGAATACTTGCAGTTTCAAGTACAATAATAATTAACTAGTACTGGCTTAGTGAGAAAAATAAATCTTATACAAAGTAATCTGGAAGTAGGTGATTCTAAGTGAGATACAGTCACATAGTATCACTAAGAACTTGGACTCTTTATTTACCTCTCCACTCTACCATCTTCAATAGTGAGTTTTCATCATTTAGCTCGATGCTTCCTGGTTGCAGGAGGGCTGCTTCAGCTCTAGGTGTCACTTGCTATGCAATTCATCCAAAGTGAGAAGAAAAGATTTCTCACTCTTTATATCAGGGAGAAAAGTCCTGCTCAGGAGAAACCCAGGACAATTTCTCTTACATCTTATTTGCGAGCACTTGGTCATGTTTACTCCTTAGCAAAGGGGTAACTCTTAGCTTACTTGTCGTTGATCGGTCATATTTCATTTTCTGAATCCTGCTTTCCCTGAGAATGTTACTGCCCAAACACAGCTGAGAATATAGAAACCAAAAAGAGGAGGGAAGGAGAGTTAGTTAGCAACAGCATCTGCAAAAACACATCCATGTATCTGAGCACTCAGAGCTTATGTTACTAGAAGCGAGATGCCTTCTAGGACCCAAGAGTGAGTTCTTGTCTAACACCCAGAAATATCTGAGGAGACACACTTATTGACAAAGCAAAAGACTATTGGGAAGGGATGCCCAGGTGGAGAGCAGTGGGATAAGGGAACCCAGGAGGACTGCTCTGCCATGTGGCATTTGTCTCAGGTTTTATGGTGATGGGATTAGTTTCCAGGTTGTCTCTGGCCACTCATCTTACTTTTGCCATATTTGGGTCCTTCCTGGTGTTATGCGTGTGACTTAGCCAAGATGGATTCCAGCAGAATGGTTTCTGGGAGGTTGTGAGGATATATTATGAGCTGGTATCTCCTTCCTTTTTTTGGCCTCTCCTTAATGCTTTTGACTGGTGGTAGTTTGTCATTTCCATGTTCCTTATAGGGACCTCCCATAAGGAGGTCTCTTCTGTAACTACTTCTTGTTTAGAGTGGGCACTATCCTGGCTAGTAGAGTAGAAGTCTCTGTCTACCTTATCTGAATCAAGATATTCTGTCTGAAATCGGCTTCCACTCTTGTTTAGTAACTAAGTCATGTCTGACGCTCTTGGGACCCCATTGACTGTAGCCTACCAAGTTCCTCTAACCACGGAATTTTCCAGACAAGAATACTGGAGTGGATTTCCATTTCCCTCTCCAAGGAATCTTTGCAACCCAGGGATTGAACCCACGTGTCCTACATTAGCAGGCAGATTCTTTACTGCCAAGCTACCACGGAAGCCACACTTTAGTAACATCAGTCTAGTCTGAAGCTGTTGGAGCCATCTAAACTTTGTGAGCAGTTGAAACAGACAGGGCCCAAACCGGAGGCCTATCAAGATACCCAGAAATGGCAGGAGCCAAGGGAGGAAGGAGAGAAAGTGCCAAGTGCTGTCGTGACCAAATCTCGTTTTTTTGTGTGTGTGCCCTGTTCTAAGAGCCCCTTAGTGTCTTATTGGATCTGCCCAGACTGCTTAAAATAAAAAAAACAACATTTTTCCTTCAGATAGGCAGGTGCTCCCCTGTCCTAAGGTCAGTATAGGGCCTGGTGATTTTGTGGGATCATAGTGGCTAAGTAATCTTGGATTGTAGACATCAGAGGGTCCTTGCAGTCTTTTTTGTGGTTACATTAGTGTCACTAGAAAGCTGCTGAAATTTACATAGAGAGGTCCCTTTGGTGGCAGCTCCTGCCAAACCTTGAGGTTAATCCCAGGGCCAGAAACAAGAGGGTAAGCACCACTATGCAGAATATCCTCTGGTAGTGATACACTGATTGAGGCAAGGAGGCGCTACTTCAGGCCAGATCTGTGTAAAGTGTGACTTAACCTAGAAAGCAGGTCCCTGACCAAAAAGGGGGAAGAGGTAAGTAAGCTCTCTTTCTGCATATGATGCAGACACCATGACTGGCTTCAAGCTCGGTGACAAAATGGATTTGCCAAATGGGGATAGAACTTCTCTCTTACAAGTGGAACACAGCATAGTGGAATGGGGCGGACCTTCAATATCTGGGTGGAAATTGTCACCCTGCTTGCCCCAAAGCCAGAAGCAATAAGAGTGTTTGGAAAGGGACTCAAGTGCTGAGAGGCATCTTGGTATGTGTCCTCAAGGTAGAGAGCGTTGCAGGTGGATTGCCACCATAGGGCTCTGTTCTCAGGGATGAGGACCCCTACAAGGGAATAATAACAGTCAGAGGTGCCCATCTTACTGAGAAATCAGGGTGATTGAGAATTGTGACATGTTGGTTGTCCCGAACAGAACATGGATTTTCAAGACTGGATGATGGCATCTAAGGAGGGCCTCAAACCTAGGGATAGGTATAGTGTGTCATTTTTTTTTTTTTACTTTTAATTTATAGGCTTTGGGCTAAATCATATTACTGCAGAGCAATTGCTGGATCCTGGTTTTTCCTGTCAGTTCCAAAGCTGAAGGTTACTCTACGTTGTGAACTGTCTAGGTGTTCCACGGACTCTCCTGCTGGAGACACTCCTGTTTTTTTGAAGAAAATAGGGAACACCACTTAGGGGATGTTGGTCAAGAGAGAAATTAAGGATTCAAATGGCATTACAGATGTCACTGTGGGGGTAAATATAGCCAGGTGTTACTGGTACCAGGGCATAGAGCTATTTTCCCCTTTTATCTGAAAGGCTATGTCATGACCAAGATGGGTGCATGGAGTGGTAGCATACAGCTGGAAGAATGGCCCTAGACAGTTTAACTAGGGCTCTTTTAAGAATCTGGTTGGCATGCTCTACCTTTCCTAAAGTTTGGGGCCACCAGGATGTTGTTATTATTGTTCAATCATTCAGTCATGTCCGCTGAGCTGCAACATGCCAGGCTTCCCTGCCCTTCCCTATTTCCCAGAGTTTGCTCAAATTCATGTCTATTGAGTCGATGGTGCCATCCAACCATCTTATCCTGTGTTGCCCCTTTTTCCCTGTGCCCTCAATCATTCCCAGCATAGGGTCTTTTCCAATGAGTCAACTCTTTGCATCAGGTGGCCAGAGTATTGAAGCTTCAGCATCGGTCCTTCCAATGAATATTCAGGGTTGATTTCCTTTAGGATTGACTGGTTTGACCTAATTGCAGTCCAAAGGACTCTCAAGAGTCTTCTTCAGCACCACAGTTCAAAAGCATTAATTCTTCAGTGCTCAGCCTTCTTTATGGTCCAACTCTCACATCCATACTTGATTACTGAAAAAACCATAGCTTTGACTATAATCTTTGTTGGCAAAGACATGTCTTTGCTTTTTAATATACTGTCTAGGTTTATCATAGTTTTTCTTCCAAGGAGCAAGTGTCTTTTAAGTTCATGGCTGCAGTCATTATCCACAGTGATTTTGGTGCCCAAGAAAATAGTCTGCCGCTGTTTCCATTTTTTCCCCATCTATTTGCCATGAGGTGATGGGACCAAATGCCATGATCTTAGTTTTTGAATGTTGAGTTTAAGCAAGGTTTTTCACTCACTTCTTTCACCTTCATCAGAGGCTCTTTAGTTCCTTTTGGCTTTCTGCTGCTAAAGTGGTATCATCTGCATATCAGAGATTATTGATATTTCTTCCAGCAGTCTTGATTCCAGTTTATGAATCATCCAGCCTGGCCTTTCGCATGATGTAATCTGCATGTAAGTTAAATAAGCAGAGTGGCTATATACAGCCTTGATGCATTCCTTTCCCAATTTTGAACCAGTCCGTTGTTCCATGTCCAGTTCTAAATGTTGCTTCTTGACCTGCATACAGGTTCTCAGGAGACAGGCATAGTGGTCTAGTATTCCTGTCTCTAAGGATTTTCCACAGTTTGTTGTGATCTACACAGTCAAAGGCTTTAGCATAGTCAATGAAACCGATGCTTTTTTGGAATTCCCTTGCTTTTTCTATGTTGCAGTGTATGTTGCAATTGGATCTCTGGTTCCTCTGCCTTTTCTAAATTCAGCTTGTATAGCTGGAAGTTCTGAGTTCACATACTGTTGAAGCCTATCTTGAAGGATTTAGAGCATACTCTTGCTAGCATTTGAAATGAGTGCAATTGTATGGTAATTTGGACATTCTTTGGCATTGCTTTTCTTTGGAATTGGAATGAAAACTGACCTTTTCCAGTCTTGTGGCCACTGTGGTTTTTCAAATTTCCTAGCGCACTTTGTGCAGCACTTCAATAGAATCATCTTTTAGGATTTGAAATAGCTGGAATTCCTTCATCTCCACTAGCTTTGTTTGATGTAATGCTTCCTAATGCCCACTTGACTTCACACTCCAGGATGTTTGGCTCTAGATGAGTGACCACATCATCATGGTTATCTGGGTCATTAAAACCTTTTTAGTACAGTTCATCTGTGTATTCTAGCCACTTCTTAATCATTTCTGCTTCTGTTAGGTCTTTACCATTCTGACGTTTATTGTGCCCATCTTTGCATGAAATGTTCATTTGGTATCTCCACTTTCTTTGAAGAGATGTTTAGTCTTTCCCATTCTATTTTTTCCTCTATTTCTTTGCATTGTTCACTTAAAAAGGCTATTAATAGCTCCTTGCTATTCTCTAGAACTGTGAATTCAGCTGGGTATATCTTTCTTCATTTTCTTTACCTTTTGCTTCTCTTCTTTTGTCAGCTATTTGTAAGGCCTCCTCAGACACCACTTTGCTTTCTTGCATTTCTCTTTTTGGGGGATGATTTTGGTCACCACCTCCTGTACAGTGTTTTGAATATCTGTCCATAGTTCTTCAGGTACTCTGTCTCCCAGATCTAATCCCTTGAATCTACTTGTCTCCACTGTATAATTATAAGGTATTTGATTTCGGTTATATCTAAATGGCCTAGTTGTTTTCCTTGCTCTCTTCAATTTGTGCATGAATTTTGCAATAAGGAGGTGATGATCTGAGATACTGTCATCTCAAGGTCTTGTTTTTGCCTACTGTGTAGAGTTTTGCCATATTTGACTGCAAAAATTTAATCAATCTGATTTCTATATTGACCATTTGGTGATGTCCATGTGTAGTTATCTCTTGTGTTGTTGGAAGAGGGTGTGTGCTATGACCAGTGCATTCTCTTTGCAAAACTCTGTTAGCCTTTGCCCTGCTTCATTTTGTACTCCAAGATCAAACTTTGCTCCAGATACCTGGATTATCTTTCGAATTCCTACTTTTGCATTCCTGCCCCTTAAGATGAAAAGGGCATCTTCTTTTCATGAAAGTTCTAGAAGGTCTTGTAGGTCTTCATAGCACCATTCAACTTCAGCTTCTTCAGCTTTAGTGGTTGGGACACAGACTTGGATTGCTGGGATATTGAACGGTTTGCATTGAAAATGAACCAAAATTATTCTGTTGTGTTTGAGATTGTAACCAAGTTTGCATTTTAGACTCTTGTTGATTATGAGCATTGGTTAACTATGAGGGATACTCCATTTTTCTGAGGGAATCTTGTCCACAGTACTAGGTAAAATGGTCATCTGAATTAAATTCGCCCATTCTTGTCCATGTTAGTTCACTGATTCCTAAGATGTTGATGTTCACTCTTGCCATCTTCTGCTGATCATGTCCAGTTTACCTTGCTTCATGGATCTAATATTCCAAGTTCCTATGCAGTATTGTTCTTTACTTTACAGCCTCGGACTTTACTTTCACTGTTCGACACATCCACCACTGAGTGACATTTCTGCTTTAGCCCAGCCTCTTCATTCTTTCTGGAGCTGTTTCTCCCCAGTAGCATATTGGATACCAGCCGACCTGGAGTGAAGGTGATATTTGATTCCTAAACATGAGGCCAAGTTTTGGGATATCATGACTATAAATAAGGTCCCTTTGTCACTCTGGAGTGATCGGGGCAGCCTAAACCTAGGCGCTGTCTCTTTAATAAAGCTTTACAGACTTCTGTAACTGTTCTGCTAGGGAATGCTTCAATCTATTGTGTAAATATCAACAAAAGCTAGTAAATAATACCCTTGCAATTTCATCATAGCTGTAAAATCCACGTGCCAGTCTTCTCCTGAGTGACCCCTGATATTAGACAGGTTTCATTAGGGGAGGTGGCAGAGGTCTGGGTTTTTAGATGGGTATTTCTTAGATGGGTATCACAACTCTGTGTGATTTGCCTAGTAACCATAGCCAACTATGGGGATGGTGAGAAATGGGCTTAAGCAAAGTTTCCAGGTTATCTCTTCCAAAATGGGTATTTCATATAAGGAGTTAAAATTTTTCTAGACTTTGGAGTGGGAGAGGATAGTATTATTTGAACCTGGTCAGTCTGCAACCACTTATGTGACCTGATCTCCCAAGTCTGCTTAGCATATTAAGAATGTTCTTCTGGGGAAAAAGGGGGGAAGACAGCAGTGTTGGGTGGGGGATCTGCCCTGGCAGGTCTTTTGGCCTCCTGATCCGCTTCCCTATTCCACTGGGTCTCCTTTTCTTCTCCCTTTTGTTAAACCTTGCAGTTCAGTTCAGTTCAGTCGCTCAGTCTTGTCTGACTCTTTGCGACCCCATGAATCACAGCACGCCAGGCCTCCCTGTCCATCACCAACTCCAGGAGTTCACTCAAACTCATGTCCATAGAGTCGGTGATGCCATCCAGCCATCTCATTCTCTGTCGTCCCCTTCTCCTCCCGCCCCCAACCTTTCCCAGCATCAGAGTCTTTTCCAGTGAGTCAACTCGTCACATGAGGTGGCCAAAGTATTGGAGTTTCAGCTTTAGCATCAGTCCTTCCAATGAACACTCAGGATTGATCTCCTTTAGAATGGACTGGTTGGATCTCCTTGCAGTCCAAGGGACTCTCAAGAGTCTTCTCCAGCACCAGAGTTCAAAAGCATCAATTCTTCAGTGGTCAGCTTTCTTCACACTCCAACTCTCACATCCATACATGACCACTGGAAAGTAGATGACATCTAATTTAGCAAGAAAATTGACTACCTCAAGGAGCCTGAGAATGAGCTTTTCTTTGTGTTTAATCGGAGAACTTTGGGCTCTGAGCATCCCTCTTTAGTTCCAGATTGCTGCATGGGTGTGCAGGGTGAAGAAAGCTTACTTACATCTATACAGATGTTAATCATCCTTCCCTCCTCTAGTTCTGGAGCCCTTGCCAGGGGGAAATGTTCAGCCTGCTGGGCTGAAGTGCCTGAGGCAAGAGACCCACTCTCCTTGGTTTCCTTTCTAACCTGGACCTTTAAACTCCCTGACTAAAGCAGTTATGGGGGTAAATGGAAAACCCCCAAACTGAACTTTGAGTAAGCCCCTCCACATAAGGTGGGAAATTGGCAAAGAATCCTTATATATCCTCAGTTGCTCTGTTCCTCTACTAGGGAGAGACCTTCTTTGCCACCTGTAGACCAGAGTGACTTGGGGAAAGCTAGAAAGCAGTAACTTTGTCTAGTACCTGTCTGAACATTAGCAGTCGGACACAGGAAAGGAGAACACTTTCCATTTCTCAGATAAAGTCAATTACAAGGTATGATATGTCTCCAGCCTGGCACTAGATAGAAATGTCTCACCAGTTAAAGATCCTCCTGAAACCGAATACTCCCTGCGCCTGGAAAAGACCTCTTGAAATCAAAAGCTCTTGAGGGCCTTAGACCACTAGTTAACAAATACTGGGATGTCAGAATCCTAATCATCTATGAGTCTCCCTGAAACACCTCAATCATGACTGTTAAAACCAAATGGAGGAGGGAGGAACAAGATGGCGGAGGAATAGGATGGCGAGACCACTCTCTCCCCAACAAATTCATCAAAAAACATTTGAACATGGAGTAAAGTCCACAAAACAATTTCTGAATGCTGGCAGAGGACATCAGGCACCCAGAAAAGCAGCCCATTGTCTTCGAAAGGAGGTAGGAAAAAACATAAAAGATAAAAAGAGATGCAAAAGAGGTAAGGACAGAGCTCGATCCTGGGAAGGGAGGCTTTAAAAAGAGAGAAGTTTCCAAACACCAGGAAACATTCTCACTGATGAATCTGTGGCGAGCCTTGGAACCTCAGAGGGCCACATAACTGGGAGGAAAAAGAAAGAAACAATTAAAACCCACAGATTACCTGCCAAACGGTAACTCCCAGCAGAGAAGCAGCGCAGACGCCTGCATACGCCATTAGCAAGCGGGAGTTGGGCAGGGAGGAGCCGGCTGAACAGCTTAGAGAGAGGACTGGGCTTGAATACCGCGAGAGAAATCTGAGAGAACTGGGGATAGCAAAGCAGACTGTGCGATAGCTTCACCGCGAAAGGCGGAAAGCTCTAACCTAAGACTCTGCGAGCCCCACTCACAGAACAAAGGGCTGAGCAGAGCGAGCCAGCTGCAGTCGGCCCATTCCCCATCCCCAGCCGAGACAGGCAGGGAGGTCAGCCAGAGCCAAAAGGGGCAACCGCGGCCCCAGAAAGGCATCCGATACAAGCTGCAGGCAGGCTTGTTGTTAATCAAGACTTCTTGGGCTTGGGCCGGTCGATATCCTCCTGAGAAGGTGCACCAGTTGTACACCCAGAAAACCGAGTGGCAGGGACTGGGGAGGTGATAAGTCGAGGCAACTACGCTCGCCAACCACCTGGTCACCTGAGCTGCTCGGACTGGGGAAGGCACAAAACGCAGGCCCAACCAAGTCTGTGCCTTTGTGGAATACCCAAGAAACTGAACTTGAGCTGCTCAGACCTGGGAAGTGCATACAACCCAGCGCCGGCCTCGGACAGTTCCTGGCAGAGCAACCTAGAGCCTGTGCAGTGTAGACTGGGACAACACACACAGTGTGAGCAGGGGCAAACCTAGTGTGGCCGAGACGCTAAGAGCACCCCACAGAGGCCAGAGATATTTGTCTGCAGCGTTCCTCCCTTCCCAGAACAGGACTGAACAACTGAGCCTTAAAAAGTGTCCACCTGCCCCCTAGTATCAGGGCGGAAATTAGACACTGAAGAGACCAGCAAACAGAAGCTAAAACAGAGGGAACCACCTTGGAAATGACAGATAGAGAACTCTATAGACTACTCCAAGAATAAGACCAAAAACCAGAGGCAAGAGGCTTAAGCCCGAATCCTGAGAACACCAGAGAACTCCTGACTCCAGGGAACATTAATCTATAGGAGCTCATCAAACGCCTCCATACCTACACTAAAACCAAGCACCACCCAAGGGTCAACAAGTTTCAGAGCAAGACATACCACGCAAATTCTCCAGCAACACAGGAAAATAGTCTTGAGCTTCAATATACAGGCTGCCCAAAGTCACTCCAAACCCATTGCCATCTCATAACTCATTACTGGACACTTCATTGCACTCCAGAGAGAAGAAATCCAGCTCCCCCCACCAGAACACTGACACAAGCTTCCCTAACCAGGGAATCTTGACAAGTTACCCGTCCAACCCCACACACAGCGAGGAAACTACATAATAAAGAGAACTCCACAAACGGCCAGAAGAGGGAGAGGCCACCCCAAGCAAAGCAATATAAGCAAGATGAAGAGGCAGAGAAATACCCAGCAAGTAAAGGAACAAGATAAATGCCCACCAACACGAACAAAAGAGGAAGATATAGGGAATCTACCTGATAAAGAATTTTGAATTTTGATGGTGAAAATGATGCAAAATCTTGAAAGCCAAATGGAGTTACAGATAA
This sequence comes from Moschus berezovskii, assembly GCF_049115385.1. Lineage (NCBI taxonomy): Eukaryota > Metazoa > Chordata > Mammalia > Artiodactyla > Moschidae > Moschus > Moschus berezovskii. Next base: position 96,715,047 of record NC_142461.1, on the reverse strand, counting down.
ATAACCTGGAGAAAAGGATTGAGAAGATGAAAGAAAGGTTTTATAAGGACTTAGAGGAAATAAAAAAGAGTCACTATACAATGAATAATGCAATAGATGAGATCAGAAACACTCTGGGGGGAACAAACAGTAGAATAACATAGGCAGAAGACAGGATAAGTGAGCTAGAAGATACAATTGTAGAAATAAATGAAACAGAGGAAAAAAGAAAAACGAATGAATAGAAATGAGGACAATATTAGAGACCTCTGGGACAATGTTAAATGCTCCAACATTCGAATCATAGGAGTCCCAGAAGAAGAAGACAAAAGAAAGACCGTGAGAGAATACTTGAGGAGATAGTAGTTGAAAACTTCCCTAAAATGGGGAAAGAAATAGTCACCCAAGTCCAAGAAACCCAGAGAGTCCCCAATAGGATAAACCCAAGGCGAAATACTCAAAGACACATATTAATCAAATTAACAAAGATCAAACGCAAAGAACAAATATTAAAAGCAGCAAGGGAAAAGCAGCAAATAACACACAAGGGGATTCCCATAAGGATAACAGCAGATCTTTCACCAGAAACTCTTCAGGCCAGGAGGGAATGGCAAGAAATACTTAAAGTGATGAAAGAAAATAACCTACAGCCCAGATTACTGTACCCAGCCAGGATCTCATTCAAATATGAAGGAGAAATCAAAAGCTTTACAGACAAGCAAAAGCTGAGAGAATTCAGCATCACCAAACCAGCTCTCCAACAAATGCTAAAGGATCTTCTCTAGACAGGAAACATAGAAAGGGTGTATAAACTCGAACCCAAAGCAATAAAGAAAATGGCAACGGGATCATACTTATCAATAATTACCTTAAACGTAAATGGGTTGAATGCCCCAACCAAAAGACAAAGGCTGGCTGAATGGATACAAACACAAGAACCCCATATATGTTGCCTACAAGAGACCCACCTCAAAACGAGGGACACATACAGACTGAAAGTGAAGGGCTGGAAAAAGAAATTCCATGCAAATAGAGACCAAAAGAAAGCAGGAGTAGCAATACTCATATCAGATAAAATAGACTTTAAAACAAAGGCTGTGAAAAGAGACAAGAAGGAAACTACATAATGATCAAAGGATCAATCCAAGAAGAAGATATAACAATTATAAATATTTATGCACCCAACATAGGAGCACCGCAATATGTAAGACAATTACTAACAAGTATGAAAGGGGAAATCAACAACAATGCAATAATAGTGGGAGATTTTAATACCCCGCTTACAGCTATGGATAGATCAACTAAACAGAAAATTAACAAGGAACACAAACTTTAAATGATACAATAGACCAGTTAGACCTAATAGATATCTATAGGACATTTCACCCCAAAACAATGAATTTCACCTTTTTCTCAAGAGCACACGGAACCTTTTCCAGAATAGTTCACATCCTGGGCCATAAATCTAGCCTTGGTAAATTCAAAAAAATTGAAATCATTCCAAACATCTTTTCTGACCACAATGCAGTAAGATTAGATCTCAATTACGGGAGAAAAACCATTAAAAATGCCAACATATGGAGGCTGAACAACACGCTGCTGAATAATGAACAAATCATAGAATAAATCAAAGGAGAAATCAAAATATGCATAGAAATGAATGAAAATGAAAACACAACAACCCAAAACCTCTGGGACACTGTAAAAGCAGTGCTAAGGGGGAAGTTCATAGCAATACAGGCACACCTCAAGAAACAAGAAAAAATTCAACTAAATAACCTGACTCTACATCTAAAGAAACTAGAAAAGGAAGAAAAGAAGAACCCCAGGGTTAGTGGAAGGAAAGAAATTGTAAAAATTAGGGCAGAGATAAATGCAAAAGAAACAAAAGAGACCATAGCAAAAATCAACAAAGCCAAAAGCTGGTTCTTTGAGAAGGTAAATCGAATTGACAAACCACTATCCAGACTCATCAAGAAACAATGGGAGAAGAACCAAATCAATAAAATTAGAAATGAAAATGGAGAGATCACAACCGACAACACAGAAATACAAAGGATTATTAGAGAATACTATCAGCAATTATATGGCAATAAAATTAATAACCTTGAAGAAATGGACAGATTCCTAGAAAAGTACACCTTTCCAAAACTGAACCAGGAAGAAACAGAAAATCTGAAAAGACCCATCACAAGCATAGAACTAGAGGCTGTAATCAGAAATCTTCCAGCAAACAAAAGCCCAGGTCCAGACGGCTTCACAACTGAATTCTACCAAAAATTTAGAGAAGAGCTAACACCTATTCTACTCAAACTCTTCCAGAAAATTGCTGAGGAAGGGAAAATTCCAAACTCATTCTTGGGTGAGGCCACCATCACCCTAATCCCAAAACCTGGTAAAGATCCCACAATAAAAGAAAACTACAGGCCAATATCACTGATGAACATAGATGCAAAAATCCTGAACAAAATTCTAGCAATCAGAATCCAACAACACATTAAGAAGATCATACATCATGACCAAGTGGGCTTTATCCCAGGAATGCCAGGATTCTTCAATATCCGCAAATCAATCAATGTAATACACCACATTAACAAACTGAAAAATAAAAATCATATGATTATCCCAATAGATGCAGAGAAAGCCTTCGACAAAATTCAACATCCATTTATGATAAAAACCCCCTCCAGAAAGTGGGAATAGAAGGGACATACCTCAACATAATAAAAGCTATATACGACAAACCCACAGCAAACATTATCCTCAACGATGAAAAACTGAAAGCATTTCCCCTAAAGTCAGGAACAAGACAAGGGTGCCCACTCTCACCACTACTCTTGAACATAGTTCTGGAAGTTTTGGCTACAGCAGTCAGAGTAGAAAAAGACATAAAAGGAATACAAATTGGAAAGAAGAAGTAAAACTTTCACTGTTCGCTGATGACATGATCCTCTACACAGAAAACCCCAAAGGCTCTACCAGAAAACTACTAGAGCTAATCATGAATACAGTAAAGTTGCAGGATATAAAATCAACACACAGAAATCCCTTGCATTCCTAGACACTAAAAATGAGAAAATAGAGAAATTAAGGAAACTATTCTATTCACTGTTGCAACGAAAATAATTAAATACTTAGGAATATATCTATCTAAGGAAACAAAAGACTTGTACATAGAAAACTATAAAACACTGGTGAAAGTAATCAAAGAGGCCACTGATAGATGGAGAAATATACCGTGTTTGTGGTTTGGAAGAATAAATATTATGAAAATGAGTATACTACCCAAAGTAATTTATACATTCAGTGCAATTCCTATCAAGCTACCAATGATATTTTTCACAGAGCTAGAACAAATAATCTCACAATTTTTATGGATATACAAAAAACTTCGACAAGCCAAAGCAATCTTGAGGAAGAAAAATGGAACTGGAGGAATTAACCTGCCAGACTTCAGGCTCTACTCCAAAGCCACAGTCATCAAGAGAGTATGGTACTGGCATAAAGACAGAAATATAGATCAATGGAACAAAATAGAAAGCCCAGAGATAAATCCACGCACCTATGGACACCTTATCTTTGACAAAGGAGGCAAGAATATAAAATGGAGAAAAGACAGCGTCTTTAACAAGTGGTGCTGAGAAAACTGGTCAGCCACTTGTAAACGAATGAAACTAGAACACTTCCTAACACCATACACCAAAATAAACTCAAAATGGATTAGAGATCTATAAAACTCCTAGAGGAGAACGTAGGCAAAACACTCTCTGACATAAATCACAGCAGGATCCTCCAAGACCCACCTCCCAGAATATTGGAAATAAAAGCAAAAATAAACAAATGGGACCTAATTAAATCAAAATCTTCTGCACAACAAAGGAAACTATAAGCAAGATGAAAAGACAGCCTTCAGAATGGGAGAGAATAATAGCAAATGAAGCAACTGATAAAGGGTTAATCTCCAAAATATACAAGCAGCTCCTGCAGCTCAATTCCAGAAAAATAAATGACCCAATCAAAAAATGGGCCAAAGAACTAAACAGACATTTCTCCAAAGAAGACATAAAGATGGCTAACAAACACATGAAAAAATGCTCAACATCCCTCATAATCAGAGAAATGCAAATCAAAACCACAATGAGATACCATTTCACACCAGTCAGAAGAGCTGCTATCCAAAAGTCTGTATGCAATAAATGCTGGAGATGGTGTGGAGAGAAGGGAACCCTCTTACACTGTTGGTGGGAATGCAAACTATTACAGCCACTGTGGAGAACAGTGTGGAGATTCCTCACAAAACTGGAAATAAAACTGCCATATGATCCAGCAATCGCACTCCTGGGCATACACACCGAGGAAACCAGAATTGAAAGAGACACATGGACTCCAATGTTCATTGCAGCACTGTTTATAATAGCCAGGACATGGAAGCAACCTGGATGTCCATCTGCAGATGAATGGATAAGAAAGCTTTGGTACGTATACACAATGGAGTATTACTCAGCCATTAAAAAGAATGCATTTGAACCAGTTCTAGTGAGGTGGATGAAACTAGAGCCTATTTTACAGAGTGAAGTAAGCCAGAAAGAAAAACACCAATACAATATACTAACGCATATATATGGAATTCCTGTATACGAGACAGCAAAAGAGACACAGATGTATAGAACAGTCTTTGGGACTCTGTGGGAGAGGGTGAGGGTGGGATGGTTTGGGAGAATGGCATTGAAACATATATATTATCATATGTAAAATGAATCGCCAGTTCAGGGTCGATGCATGTTACAGGATCCTCGGGGTTGGTATGACCCAGAGGGAGGATAAGGGGAGGAGGGAGGTGGGAGGGGGATTCGGGAGGGGGAACTCATGTATACCCAGGGCGGATTCATGTCAATGTATGGCAAAACCAACCAATATAATATTGTAAAATAATTAGCCTCCAATAAGAAATAAAAATTAAAAAAGAAAACCAAATGGATCTAGCTAGCTAGTTATCTCAGAGATGGGGTCTCTGGTCTTTTTTCTAGTTTTTGTAATTTTCTCCAAATGTCCGGGTTGCCTGGGCTTAGGAAGGGATGGACCAGCCGAACTCTATCTTCAATACTTTATAGATTCATGTGGATAAAATTTTTGAGTGCCTCCATGAGCCTTCCCTAAAATAGGGCCAGAATTCCTCTCTCTCCTTTGGCAACCTCTTTTATTATAATTAATGGCCTTCTGGACCCACTGGGTCATTCCCTGCAGTAGGCAAATAATGACGTATCCTAGGGATTCCATCTCTGCATTTGTGTTGGGGTCCCAATCGGACTTTGCAGGGTGGATTGCCTCTTCTGCAGGGGCTAGGTCAGCCTCCACCCACTGCAGTTCATCAGCCTGATCTAGGATTTTAGATCCTTTTCTGGCCTAATCTAGGATTATAGCTTTTTCTTTATCCTTGCAATACCAATTGAGGATGACCATCACATCCCTCCAAGTGCGGAATAAGTGAGGGCTTAAGTCACCAAAATTCACCTAAATTTGGGGGATTTTCAGAATATGAAACCCATTTTTCACCAACATCTCATTGAGTGATGTTATGCATGGAAAAGGAACATGACCCTACATGGTTCTCCCTTCCCCATCTGGTACCTCTCTTTGGGGACAAATTTTGCCTGAGGGAAACCTTTCTTCATGTGGAAGGTAAAGCTTATTTCCTGATCAAAATTTCATGAGGGAAGGGGCATAAGGAGGCAGACCTGAGGCAGTGGTAAGGACTTTCTCCCAGGTCTTGTCGTCTGGAGGGCAGCCACAACTTCCCTTGTCCTCCCTGCATGCTTTGGAAGAATCAGAACTTTGAGGGCATCTTCCATCCCAACATTTGCCAAAAGAACTGAGTCTCTGAGCTTACATTTTCTCATTTTTGGGGGGATCTTGGTAGAGATACATAAAGACTTGGATGTAGGGTAACTCATTTTTTTTTTAACCCTTGTATTAAATGGTGCTAAATCCATTTCCCATTGAGTAGATAAGCCAGTCCTGGGTTCAGTATCTGATAAGTTTTTTCATTTTTAGTGCATCCAACCAGTATTTCTCCCAGACAACTCAGTGGTGTGTCTGAAGGGAATCTGAGCTTGTTTCCTGTTTTGATGGCAATATAGTTTATACCAGTGCTAGGGTAGTTGTCCCTATTTCTGATTCTAGAGAGGTTGTAAATTCTCTCTTGGTCCCAGAGCACCTGATTGTATATGCACCAAAAGAAATGCTTAGTGGTCAGTGCACTCACAGGGGCTGTAGGGCTGGTCCCAATAGATTTAAGTTAACCTGTAGATATATGTCTAAGGTGTTAACTTTCATCCAAGACCAGGTGTAACTTTACAGAACCCTGTCAACCACTTCCACTTGGAAGCATTTAGTTCATTGGACAACCAAATGACTGAATTTATAGAAACAGGTTGTCTGACCGAGGTCTTCTATCTTCTAGTTAACCCCCCAGGAACAGAAAGCACAACTGAGAGGGAGGAAAGATTGTAGCATCTCACAAATCTCCTTCAAAGACTCAAAATTTCAGATCCAAGTACTGCAAACAGAGTAAACAGAAATACCCTGGGTCTTCAAAGATTCCAAAGGGAGGAAAGGGGGCCAGGTTGAAGGAAGAGAGGAAAGAAGAGGGGCAGTATTTGTCTTTCGGTGGCTGGATTATTTACTTAAACTCATATACTCAAGCTTCATCCATGTTGTAGCATGTTACACGATGTCATTCTCTTTGAAGCCAGAATAATGTTTTATATATAAACCACATTTTCTAATGTGTTACAGTTTCAATCGTGCAAGATGTAAAAATTGTAGGAATCTGTTCAATAACTTGCATAGAGTTAACAATTCTGTATTGTACGCTTCAGAGTTTTTAAGAAGGTAGATTTCATGCTGTGGGTTCTTTACCAAAATGCAGTTTACATTTTGATGCCCAAGTCACTAAAGATACAGATTTCCAGATTTAATTGGTCTGGGATGGGATCTGGGGATTTCTTGGTTTGGATTTTGTTGGTTGGTTCGTTTTACATTTCCTGTGTCAGTTCTGAGTTGTAGCCGACCAAGACAGTTTTAACATTCTCCTCAGCTTGATTAAACAAGTTTTTTCTTGATCACAGGCCCCTGCCCTCTCTTTTCATTGAGCATTTGTTGTTGTTCAGGTGCTCTCTAGTGTCCGACTCTTTGTGCTTCTATGAATGGCAGCATGCCAGGCTTCCCTTCATTATCTCCAAGAGTTTGCTCAAAACTCTGTTGCCCCTTTTCCTCCTGCCCTCAATCTATCCCAGCATCAGGGTCTTTTCCAGTGAGTTGGCTCTTCACATCAGGTGGCTAAAGTATTGGAGTTGAATGAATGTTCAGAGTTTATTTCGTTTAGGATTGACTGGTTTGATCTCCTTGCTGTCTAAGGGACACACAAAAGTCTTCTCCAACACCACAGTTGTAAGCATCAATTCTTCAGTGCTCGGCCTTCTTTATGGTCCAACTCTCACATCGGTGCATGACCACTGGAAAAATCATGGCTTTGGCTCTACAGACCTTTGTTGGCAAACAGATGTCTCTGCTTTTTAATACACTGTGTAGGTTTGTCATAGCTTTTTTCCCAAGGAGCGAATGTCTTTTAATTTCATGGCTGCAGTCAGCATCCACAGTGATTTTTGGATCCCAAGAAAATAGTCTGCCACTGTTTCCATTTTTCCCCCATTGATTTGCCATGAAGTGATGGGACCGGATGCCATGATCTTCATTTTTTGAATGCTGAGTTTTAAGCAAGAGGCTCTTTAGTTCCTCTTTGTTTTCTGCCATTAGGGTGGTGTCATCTGCATAGCTGCGGTTATTGATATTTCTCCCAGCAATCTTGATTCCAGCTTGTGAGTCATCTAGCCCAGCATTTTGCATGATATTCTATGCATATAAGCTAAATAAGCAGGGTGACAGTATATAGCCTTGATGGAGTCCTTTCCCAAATTTTGAACCAGTTTGTTGTTTCTTGTTTGGTTCTAACTGCTGCTTCTTGACCAGCATTCAGTTCTCAGGAGGCAGGTAAGGTGGTTTAGTATTCCCATCTCTTTAAGAATTTTCCACAGTTTGTTGTGATCTTTATAGCCAAAGGCTTTAGCATAGTCAGAAAAGCAGAATAGATATTTATCTGGAATTCCCTTGCTTTTCCCATGATCTGTTGGATGTTGGCAATTGATCTCTGGTTCCTCTGCCTTTTCTAAATCCAGCTTGCATATTTGGAAGTTCTTGGTTCACGTATTGTTGAAGCCTAGTTTGAAGGATTTTGAGCATTACCATGCTAGCCTGTGAAATGAGTGCAATTGTGTGGTAGTTTGAACATTTATTGGCATTACCTTTCTTTGGGATTGGAATGAAAACTGACCTTTTCCAGTCCTATGGCCACTGCTGAGTTTTCCAAATTTGCTGGCATATTGAGTGTAGCACTTTAAGAACATCATCTTTTAGGATTTGAAATAGCTCAACTGGAATTCCATCACCTCCACTAGCTTTTTTTGTAGTGATGCTTCCTAAGGCCCACTTGATTTCACACTCCAGGATGTTTGGGTCTAGGTGAGTGATCACACCATCATGGTTATCTAGGTCATGAAAATCTTTTTTGTATAGTTCTTCTGTGTATTCTTGCCACTTCTTCTTATCTTCTCCTTCTGTAAGGTCCATACCATTTCTGTCCTTTATTATGCCCATCTTTGAGTGAAACATTTCCTTGGTATCTGTGATTTTCTTGAAGAGATCTGTAGTCTTTCCCATTCTGTTGTTTTCTTCTATTTCTTTGCATTGTTCACTAAGGAAGGCTTTCTTAGCTCTCCTTGCTCTTTGGAACTCTGCATACAGATGGATATATCTTTCCTTTTTTCCTTTGCCTTTCACTTCTCTTCTTGGCTATTTTCTAAACTAAATGTTTAGAAAAACTGTGATTGTGCATTTTTTCTCTGTTCCTTTGAAATATATGTAATACTTTCCAAAGCCTCTTTCTTTGGAAGGGTAAGAAATGACATGAAACTGTTGGGTTGGCCAAAAAGTTTGTTTGGGTTTTTCCATTATTATATACAAAAAACCTGAATGAACTTTCTGGCCAACTCAATATTAGAGTGGCCAGAAAGAAACAGGGGGGCCAATGTGTAGGTATTGAACTAATTTTCATTTCCACAGAGAAAAAGTTTGGATAAGAGACAGAGAAGAGAGGGTGATAAAGATAGTATTAATTTTCAGATTGCCCCTGAAAACTCCTCTTATCTGTACTACTGCCTAGGTAATTGGGTCCGACTCTTGATGTGACCCCATGGACTACTCAGTCCATGGAATTCTTCAGGCCAAAATACTAGAGTGGGTAGCCTTTCCCTTCTCCAGGGGATCTTCCCAACCCATGGATTTGACTCAGGTCTCCCGCATTGCAGGCAGATTTTTACCAACTGAGCCATAAGGGAAGCCCAAGAAAACATTCAGTTCAGTCAGTTCAGTTCAGTCGCTCAATTGTGTCCGACTCTTTGTGACCCCATGAATCACACACGCCAGGCTTCCCTGTCCATCACCAACTCCTGGAGTTCACTCAAACCCATGTCCATCAAGTCGGTGATGCCATCCAGCCATGTCATTCTCTGTCGTCCCTTTCTCCTCCTGCCCCCAATCCCTCCCAGCATCAGAGTCTTTTCCAATGAGCCAACTCTTCGCATGAGGTGGCCAAAGTATTGCAGTTTCAGCTTTAGCATCAGTCCTTCCAGGACTGATCTCCTTTAGAATGGGCTGGTTGGATCTCCTTGCAGTCCAAGGGACTCTCAAGAGTCTTCAACACCACAGTTCAAAAGCATCAATTCTTCGGCAATCAGCTTTCTTCACAGTCCAACTCTCACATCCATACATGACCACGGGAAAAACCATTGCCTTGACTAGACGGATGTTTGTTGGCAAAGTAATGTCCCTGCTTTTTAATATGCTATCTAGGTTGGTCATAACTTTCCTTCCAAGGAGTAAGCGTCTTTTAATTTCATGGCTGCAATCAGCATCCGCAGTGATTTTGGAGCCAAAAAAAATAAAGTCTGACACTGTTTCCACTGTTTTCCCATTTATTTCCCATGAAGTGATGGGACCAGATGCCATGATCTTTGTTTTCTGAATGCTGAGCTTTAAGCCAACCTTTTCACTCTCCTCTTTCACTTTCATCAAGAGGCTTTTGAGTTCCTCTTCACTTGCTGCCATAAGGGTAGTGTCATCTGCATATCTGAGGTTATTGGTATTTCTCCCAGCAATCTTGATTCCAGCTTGTGCTTCTTCCAGCCCAGCATTCCTCATGATGTACTCAGCATATAAGTTAAATAAGCAGGGTGACAGTATACAACCTTGACGTACTCCTTTTCCTATTTGGAACCAGTCTATTGTTCCATGTCCAGTTCTGACTGTTGCTTCCTGACCTGCATACAGGTTTCTCAAGAGGCAGGTCAGGTGGTCTTGTATTCCCATCTCTTTCAGAATTTTCCACAGTTTGTTGTGATCCGCACTGTCAAAGGCTTTACAGTAATCCAAGTCTATGCCCCAACATGTAACGCTGAAGAAGCTGAAGTTGAACGGTTCTATGAAGACCTACAAGACCTTTCAGAACTAACACCGAAAAAGCATATCCTTTTCATTATAGGGGACTGGAATGCAAAAGTAAGAAGTCGAGAAACACCTGGAGTAACAGGCAAATTTGCCCTTGGAGCACGGAATGAAGCAGAGCAAAGGCTAATAGAGTTTTGCCAAGAGAACGCACTGGTCATAGCAAACACCCTCTTTCAACAAGAAAACATTAAGACTAGCTAAATCACCCTTAACTCAGTCCTAGTTTTCTACATTCTAATTCTACCCTCTTTGTAGCAGGAAGTTTTGGGGAGTAGGAAAGCAATTGTTAGGAACCTGCATCAATCTCCCTCCTCAGTGTCAGTTTAGATCAGTGTATTTAGCATGTAATTTTCATAGAATTGGTTATATGTGGATGAGGATTATGGTCAGATCTGTGGGAACAATTCTGTGAAGAGTTTGTGAAAGTTCAATTCCCAGAACAGAAGTTAGGTCTGTTACCAAATTAGATGTGAGGCCCTCCTCTTGGGGACCCAGCTGAACCAAAGCCCTGCCCCTGCCCAGCCAGGGAGTTCTTTCCTGCTCTGGTTCACCCTGCCAATGAGGAAACTGAGTTTGGTGCAGGCCAAACAGGCTTTCATTCAGTCCCACAGAATGGAGAAAGGGAACTCAGGTTCTAAAGATAACTTCTCTCTGAAGGGTGAGATGCAGGGGGGAGGCGGCTTTTAAACGGTAGGAGGCAAGTGCAGGATGAGAAATTGGGAAAAAGGGTGGAGATTTCCAGGAATAGCCTGTGCATTGCTCAGTCGCTCAGCATATGGCATATCTTGCCTAGCAGGGGACAAGTCCCCCCATTGGGTAGAGATCTTAGTGTGGTAATGAAGCTAAGGCAACGTTCTGACTCCTCCAGGTTTCATCTGCACACACAGATTTCTTTGGCCAAGTCAGAGCCAGTTAAGGCCATTGAACACTGAGTATGTCTCAAGGTATAGTTGCAAAGTATCTTTGCCCAACATCAGGTAATTTGAAACAGAGTTAAATAGGGGCAAGGAAAGTGTGACCTTTAGCCTACTTTGCCTGATATCTTAAATCTAGGAGGTTCATTCTGGAGGTTTTTTTGGGGGCCTTTGTGTCATCCTATTGAGAAAACACAAACAGCCTGCATGGTTAAAAACAGTTTCTGCAACTAGAGTCCAGTGACATGGAGCATTAGTGACATGTCTAGAAGTTGGATAGAACCTTCTTCTTGCATGGAACTCAGCACTGTTTCCACATTAAACTTCTGGTACATAGAAAGGGAGAGACATTGTCTCTTGGCATTGGGCATAGGCATTCCCATGTATGCCATGGAAATTGCAGAATGTTTCTAACTGTATTAGACAAGACTCAAGGGTGAGTCAAACCTGGATGGGAGGAAGCCACACTGGTACTGAAGTTAACAAAAAGATTTGAAGGTCCAGGGGAGGCACCTCTTTGTAATGCCTAGAGAATACTAGGGAGTTCCTAGTGTGCTCCCTAAGTCCTGAGTGAGGGGTTATAAATCAGCAAACTTTTGGGTTAAAGCTGTATTTGAGTTACCAAAATTAACTAGCAAAAACGAAAACATTCAAGAGCTAATTTTTCTTAGGACAGGCATAGGCCAGTAGATCCTATGCCAGCTGCTACTCCCTCTAATATATCCGTGCCTGTGCCAGTCAGCAAGTTTGCTGTGAAGCTGACCTCAGAGTGATAAGGACCAGGCTGTCCATGCTGGTCTTACATATTGAACTCCTGAGACAACTCCAGATATGACAGAAAGTTTTCACCAAAGCTTCAGAACCAATCACCAACCTGACACTTGAATTTATCTGCTTATCCACCATAAATGCAAACTCAGTGACTCCTTCTAACCCCAAATGAAAAATCTATTTTTGGATAAAAGCCTAAAAGTGTCATTGACGGAAGTTTCATGAAAACTAAAATTTATAACTGTTGATGCTACTTTCAGATAAATCTTTAAAGTTTTTATGACAAGCCAAGAAACCATTTCTCCACTTAATTCAAAACAAGTGTTCAGTCACCACATATTTGTTGGATGTCACTTGGTGCCCAGCACTATAATCGACTGGGGAGTTACTGTTGAGTAAAGGAAACATGGTCTCTACTCTGGTTGAAACTACAGTCTATTGCAGGAAGTTGAGCATTAATGAAATAAACTCAGTAACAAACATGAATTACTAAGAGAAAAGTGTCCTGCATGAAAAAAATAAAAAAAAAAAGAGCCTAGCTTGCACTTACAACTTAGTTACCTGCTTTCGTCTGAAGCTCAGGCACGAACACCCTGAGGAGGTGACAGGATGAGAGAGAGTGAAAGATAAAGAAGTTAACCAGGTAAGAGTAACTCAGGTATATTTAAAACCAAAATGACTAGACAACCCACCAGAACCTCTACAGTTTGAATAAAGTATCCCTAGAGAGAGAAGATCTTCATGAGCACATGCAGTATGACAGGTCACCTTTACAAGGATAAAGAGAAGTAAAATGCCCCTTAAGTGGTAGACACAATCTTAGAATGTAGCTTATAGTGAAACTTTTTATATTAAATATGTTTGTTTCCCTCAGGTGAAGTCTGTCAGGTATACTGACTAAGCCTGGGCTTTGTGCATTCAACCCGGGTCTGGCTTACATCCTTGTAGTTTCTGAAGAGCAGTAGCTACCATTATGTGATTTGTGTTGTCATTACTATGTGATGACAGATAATATGTGCTAAGCATTAGTTAAGTTTAAAATATTAATATTATTATTATTTTGGCCACACAGTACAACTTGTGGGATCTTAGTTCCTCAACCAGGAATTGAACCCAGGCCCTCACTAGTGAAAGTGCAGAGGCCTAACCACTGGACCACAAGGGAATTCCCTAAAATAGTCTCAAAATTTCTTAGTATTTTTAATGTGCTACTGTCAAGTAGTAGAAAGAACAATGTAAAAACAGAAAAGCCTGAAAAGACCCAGACTTGTTGGGTATTTAACACTCATAACCCTTATGGCAGAAAGTGAAGAGGAACTCAAAAGCCTCTTGATGAAAGTGAAAGAGGAGAGTGAAAAGGTTGGCTTGAAGCTCAACGTTCAGAAAACAAAGATCATGGCATCTGGTCCCATCACTTCTTGGGAAATAGATGGGGAAACAGTGGAAACAGTGTCAGACTTTATTTTTTTGGGCTCCAAAATCACTGCAGATGCTGATTGCAGCCATGAAATTAAAAGACGCTTACTCCTTGGAAGGAAAGTTATGACCAACCTAGATAACATATTAAAAAGCAGAGACATTACTTTGCCAACAAAGGTCCATCTAGTCAAGGCTATGGTTTTTCCCGTGGTCATGTATGGATGTGAGAGTTGGACTGTGAAGAAAGCTAATTGCCGAAGAATTAATGCTTTTGAACTGTGGTGCTGGAGAAGACTCTCGAGAGTCCCTTTTACTGCAAGGAGATCCAACCAGTCCATTCTAAAGGAGATCAATCCTGGGTGTTCATTGGAAGGACTGATGCTAAAGCTGAAACTCCAATACTTTGGCTACCTCATGTGATGAGTTGACTCACTGGAAAAGACTCTGATGCTGGGACGGATTGGGGGCAGGAGGAGAAGGGGACAACAGAGAATGAGATGGCTGGATGGCATCACCGACTCGATGGACATGAGTTTGAGTGAACTCCGGGAGTTGGTGGTGGACAGGGAGGACTGGCGTGCTGTGATTCATGGGGTCGCAAAGATTCAGACACAACTGAGCGACTGAACTGAACTGAACTGAAGGCCTTGATTTCTATCTGCAACTAAATCATTCTATGATCCTGAGAAAGTCACTTATTCTAGTCAACTAAATATCCCTATCAATAGTAAAAAGAGGGGGTTATTATTTTACTCTCCCTATATTTTTAAGGGTAGAATAACTCGACCTTGAATGTACTGAGGCAAGAAAATCTTACTTCTATATTCTGTTCTTCCTAAATTTTATTATTTTTTTAAAATTAATTAAGGAAGCATTTGTGTCCTTTGTTGGTTTCATGAAATCTTACTCTCCAGAACTTTGAGGCTACTTCTTATTTTGTGGCTATCTGAAGAAATTTAAGATCATAAATGTAAAATAATTTTTGAGTACTTCTGTACCAGATCTGTTATTAATAAATATAGATGATCTCATTCAGCTATCAAGACAACTGTATAAAATAGATATTATTACTTCCTCCATTTTACACATTTAAAAAAAATGAAGGATTTAAGAGACTAACTTCCCAAGGTGGTAATTTTAGAAAGTGTTAAGAGTTGGTATTTTATCTTGAGTCTGGATTCTGAATTGTCTCCTTGCCTAGCACAAATTATGTAACTCTTTATAGCTACAATAAAAAAAGAAAAATTAGATAAATTCTCAGTGTACTTGTTTTTTTACTTCTATTTATAAACTCAAGTGTTTACATCAGGAAATTTCCCAGGAAACATCCTCCTAGGCCCTTACCTTCCAGGTATCATGGGGCAATTCATATAACAAATCCATATAACTGCTGCATAGGTTTTTTGTGCATGCCCACTGTATTAGAATCTCCAGGTGGGTATTCACAAAATTCTTGAGGACTCTGACATGTTTCACATTTTCCCCAGAAATTCAATCCAGTAGCCTCTGAGTATGAAAACATAAATAAATCACAGAGAAATTAATTAATGGTGCCATACTTTCCACCACTTCTTTGTTGTGAAAACCAAAGAGAATATCCAGGAAGGAATAAAAATAGACCGAAGATCACACTAACCTCCCTGGCTATGTAATAAATTTCCTCAAGGGCATTTGAAATCATAGTTTCAGCTTGTTGGGGGAAACAGTAAGAAACCCATGAGAATGTTCTGAAGATTAAGATACATTCTATTCTCTTTTTTTGTCATTTAAAGACTGTGTTCCCTGTTCTTGTGTAACTTTGGAACTTGCAGAACTTGGTTTCTGAGTCTGAAGATTCAAACCCCCAGTTATTTAAAGGGCAGAACATGAGAAAACACTTCTCTAATTTGATCTTTAATAAGGCACTCCTCTGTGGCTAGACTTGCAGATCCTGTTCACCATTTCTCTTCAGTTGACATGAAAATAGTGACTGGAAGCAACCGTTCAGCTCGTTTAGGCAAAAGGGTAGTAAATGCTGAAAGAATATTCTACTGGTACTAGGTCAGTGATATAAACTAGTCAAAATATTTTAAAGATCAGTATGTTCAATGTGTTACTCATTCACTAACAAATTTCTGAGGCATAAGTTAGGTGAGCTCTTGTGAGCTAGCTCTGACTTCTACAAGAATATTGGTGCTTATTATACATTTTTTTCTCTGCCATGAGTTTTCAGAGTAGAATAAAAAAAAGGAATTGGGCTTCTGGTTTACTTTCTGCTAAGTCACTTCAGTCGTGTCCGACTCTGTGCGACCCCATAGACGGCAGCCCACCAGGCTCCCCCGCCCCTGGGATTCTCCAGGCAAGAACACTGGAGTGGGTTGCCATTTCCTTCTCCAATGTGTGAAAGTGAAAAGTGAAAGTGAAGTCGCTCAGTCATGTCTGACTCGTAGCGACCCCATGGACTGCAGCCTACCAGGCTCCTCCATCCATGGGATTTTCTAGGCAAGAGTACTGGAGTGGCTTGCCATTGCCTTCTCCGGGTTTACTTTCTAGTTTAGTTTTTTGACAGAAGACAGAGTAGTTAACCAGAGCCTCATTTACCCATCTGTTACAACAGAAAATAATATCCACTTTTAGTTATAGGTATTAATGTGCATCATATAGAGTGGGTGCCTTCTCCCTGTATTTCTTTGATTTTTTATAATGCTTAAAATACAGAGGGTAGTGGAATTATTTGCTACCAGCCGTTTCTTTTCCCCTGAAGATTATTAAATCTTCATTTCTGATCATTGTTAGTGTTGTACAAGAGTAATAATTCATAACTGACACAATTCCCATTTATATAATAAAAATACCAGTGTTGCCCATGATAGTTTCAATAGGTAAGGTCCACACACACAATTTTCTGATCTTAGGACCTTCTATCCAAGGTGCTACGTTGCAGAGTTGATTTTGAAACTTTCTCCTCTGGGTTTATTGGCCTGTGAATCACCTCCAGGTGCTCCACCTACGTTTATCTGTCTCTCTAAGGATCTAATCTGCTCTACTTAAAAAGGGCCTTGATTTCAGTTAGCTCTAAACTTGTTTTGATAAGCTTCTTCTGAAATTTGGGCCAAAAGGGTTCATCTGTTCATTCAAGAAATATTTGCAATGCCTGTCATATATTGTTGCTAAATGTGAAAGTATTATGCATGACCCCAGGCTGTGTATTTCTTTTGTTTGTTTTGGTATTAAAGCCCTCCCAAAATCAATTAAATCATGGCAAATAATTCCACTACCCTTAAGAATGGCTCAATCCAAAATGATTGTAAGGAAGAGAAAACATTTAAGTTTCTCAATTATTTAGATGCTGAGTTTTTTCTTTTCAGTTTTTCATTTTATATTGGAATATAGTTATTTTCCAATATTGTGTTAATTTCAGGTGCATAGCAAAGTGATTCAGTTTGTTGTTGTTCAGTCGCTAAGTCCTGTCTGACCCTGTGCAACCCTATGGACTGCAGCATGCCGGGCTCCCCTGTCCTTCACTGTCTCCTGGAGTTGGCTCAAATTCATGTCCATTGAGTCAGTGATGCTGTCTAACCGTCGTATCCTCTGCCGCCCCCTTCTCCTTTTCAATCTTCCCCAGCATCAGGATCTT
Organism: Moschus berezovskii; assembly: GCF_049115385.1. Lineage (NCBI taxonomy): Eukaryota > Metazoa > Chordata > Mammalia > Artiodactyla > Moschidae > Moschus > Moschus berezovskii. The sequence goes on along the minus strand of NC_142461.1, from coordinate 96,697,728 downwards.
ATACAATGAGTCGGCTCTTCACATCAAGTGACCAAAAATATTGGAGCTTCAGGATTCAGTCTTTTCAATGAATATCCATGGTTGATTTCCTTTAGGATTTACTGGTTTGATCTCCTTGCAGTCTAAAGGACTCTCAGGAGTCTTTTCCATCACGACAATTCAAAAGCATCAATTCTTCGGTGCTCAGCTTGTTTTATGGTCCAGCTCTCACATCTGTATGTGACTACTTAAAAACCATAGCTTTCACTATATGGACCTTTGTCAGCAAAATTATGTCTCTGCTTTTTAATATACTGTCTAGATTTGTTATAGTTTTACTTCCAAGGAGCAAGCATCGCACTCACGCATGCACGCACGCACGCACACACACACACACACACACACACACTCTCTCTCTCTCTTCCCCAAACTTTACACATTTTTATTTTGTATCAGGGTACAGCCAGTTAGCAATGTCATGGTAGTTTCAGGTGAACAGTGAAGAGACTCAGCCATGCATATCCATGTATCTATTCTCCCCCAAACCCCTCTCCCATCCATGCTGGCATATAACATTGAGCAGGGATCCATGTGCCACAATCGGTTCTTGTTGGTTATCCATTTTAAATATAGTAGTGTGTACATGACATACATGACCTTCCCAAAGTCCCTAACTATCTTTACCCCCTGGCAACCATAAGTTTATTTTCTAAGCCTATGAGTCTCTTTTGTAAGTAAGTTCATTTGTATCATTTCTTTTAAGGTCCCCCATTTAAGGGCTGTCATACAATATTTCTCCTTCTCTGTATGACTTATTTCACTTAGTATGACACACTATAGGTCCATCCATGTTGCTGCAAATGGCATTATTTCATTGTTTTTCATGGCTGAGTAATATTTCATTGTGCATTATGTACAACATCTTTATCCATTCCTCTGTCAGTGAACATTTAGGTTGCTTCCATGTCTTGGCTGTTGTAAACAGTACTGCAATGAAGATTGGGGTGCATATATCCTTTTGGATCATGTTTTTCTCTAATATATGCCCAGGAGTGGGATTGCAGAGTCATATGGTAGCTATATTTTTGTTTTTTTAAGGAACTTACATACTATTCTCCATACTGGCTGTACTGCTTTAAATTCCCACCAACAGTGTAGGGGGGTTTCCCTACTCTACATCCTCTCTAGCCTTTACTGCTTGTGGATTTTTTGATGATAGCCATTCTGGCTGGTGTGAAGTGATAGGCTGTTATAGTTTTGATTTCCACTTTTCTAATAATTAGTTATGTTGAACATCTTTTCCTGTACCTCTTGGCAATCTGTATGTCTTCTTTGGAGAAATGTCTATTTAGGTCTTCTGCCCATTTGTTGATTTGGTTGTTTGTGTTGATGCTTTAAGCATCATGAGCTATTTGTAAATTTTTGAGAATAATCCCTTTCGGTCACATCATTTGCAAATATTTTCTCCCATTCTATGGGTTGGCTTTTCGTTTTGTTTGTTTCCTTTGCTTTGCAAAAGCTTTTGAGTTTAAGCAGTTCCCATTTTTTTCTTTTTGTTTTTATTTCCATTATTCTGGGAGAGGAATAGAAAAAGATATTGCTGCAATTTATGAGTGCCCTGCCTAAGTTTTCCTCTAGGTGTAAATTCACTGGTGATCCCTAGTAGTTTTCTGATAGCATTTTTAGGATGTTCTATGAGTAATATCATGTCATCTGCAAACAGTGATGGTTTTATTTCTTTTCCAATTTGAATTCCTCTTATTTCTTTTTCTTTTCTGATGGCCATGGCTAGGAATTCCAAACTGTGTTGAATGAAAGTGGCGAGAGTGGACATCCTTCTTTTTCCTGATTTTGGCGGAAATGCGTTCAGTTTTTCACCATTGAGAATGATGTTTCCTGTGGGCTTGTCACATACAGCACTTATAATGTTGAGGTAGGTTTCTTCTTTGCCAACACTCTGAGGAGTTTTTATCATAAATGGGTGTTGAATTTTGTCAGTAGCTTTTTCTGCATCTGTTGAGAAGAATATATGATTTTCATTCTTCAATTTGTAGTATGATATATCACGTTGATTTTGCATATATCAATGTGATGTATCATACATGCAGCCCTATGATGAATCCCATTTGATCATGGTATAAGATCCTTTTAATATGTTGTTGGATTCAGTTGGCTAGTATTTTGTTGAGGATTTTTGCATCTATTTTTGCTGAATGATATTGGCCTGTAATTTTATTTCTCCTATTTCTTCTTTGATATTTTTGTCTAGTTTTCGGTATCAGGGTGATGGTAGCCTCATAGAATGAGTTTGGGAATGTTACTTCCTCAGCAGTTTTTTGGAAAGAATTTCAGAAGGAAGTTAACTCTTCTCTAAATGACTGATAGAATTGGCCCTTGAAGCTATTTGCTTAAGGACTTTTGTTTGGAAGATTTTTAATCAGGTTCAGTTTCAGTACTTGTGATTGTTCTCTTTATATTTTCTATTTCTTCCTAATTCAATCTTTGTAAGGTTTTTGTCCATTTGTAAGGTTGTACCTTTGTTAGTATTTGTCCATTTCTTCCAGTTTACCCATTTCTTGTGGTGGTCTCTTATGATCCTTCATATTTCTATAGCGTCATGTTCAACTTCCTTTTCATTTCCAATTTTACTGATTTGAGTCTTCACCATTTTTTTTCTTGGTGAGTCTGACTAAAAAGTTTTTAACAATTTTGTTTATTTCTTCAAAGAATCAACTTTTGATCTTTGCTATTGTTGTTTTTATCTCTATTTATTTCTGCTCTGATCTTTTAAATTTCTTTCTACTACTTTGGGTTTGCGTTTTCTTCTTTCTCTAGTTGTTTTAGGTGTAAAGTTAGGTTCTTTATTTGATATTTTTTTCTTATTTCCTGAGTTAAGATTGTATTCCTATAAACTTCCCCCTTAGATCTTGTTTTACTGTGTCCCATATATGGGTTTTGGATTATTATTTTCATTTATCTCTTAGTATTTTTTAAATTTCTTCTTTGATTTTTTTCAGGTATCCATTGGTTATTTAGTAACATATGCTTTAGCCTCTATGTATCTGTGTTTTTGTAGTTTTTCCCCCTATAATTGATTTCTAATCTTATAGCATTGTAGTCAAAAATATGCTTGATATGATTTCAATTTTTAAAAATTTACTGAGGTTTGCTTTGTGACCCAAGATGTGATCTATCCTGGAGAATGTTCCATGTGCACTTCATAAGAAAGTACACATTCTGCTGCTTTTAGATAGAATGTCCTATAAATATCAATTAAGTCTGTCCAGAATAACATGTCATTTAATTTTCCATCTGGTTTATCTGTTTATTGATGAAATTAGAATGTTAAAGTCCCTCACTGTTACTGTGTTATTATCAGTTTACCATTTTATTGATGTTAGCATTTGCTTTATATGTTGACATGCTCATATATTGGGTGCATACATACCACCATTATATCTTCTTGGATTGAACCTTTGATTGTTGCATACATGTGTACTGACTCACTTCAGTTGTGTCCAACTCTATGTAACCCAACGGACTGTAGTCCGCCAGACTCCTCTATCCAAGGGATTCTTTAGGCAAGAATATCAGAGTGGGTTGCCATACTCTCCTCCAGGGTATCTTCCTGACCCAGGGTTCGAACCTGCATCTCTTTTGTCTCCTGCATTGGCAGGCAGGTTCCTTAACACTAGTGCCACCTGGTCTTTACTTGTCTTTTGTAACAGTATATTTTAGCATCTGTTTTGTCTTATATGAGTACTACTTACTCCAACGTTCTTTTGATGTCAATTTTCATGGAATATCTTTTTGGAACCTGTCACTTTCAGTGTGTTGTTCAATCATATCCAACTATTTGTGACCTCATGGACTGCAGCATGCCAGGCTTCCCTATCCTTCACTGTCTCACAGAGGTTGCTCAAACTCACATCCATTGAGTCGGTATTGCTATCCAACCATCTTGTCTTTCGTTGCCCTCTTCTCTTGCACTCAGTCTTTCCCAGCATCAGGGTCTTTTAAAGTGCGGTGGCTCTTCATGCAGGTGGCCAAAGTGGTGGAGTTTCAGCTTCAGCATCAGTCTTTCCAATGAATATATAGGGTTGATTTCCTTTAGGATTGACTAGTTTGGTCTCCTTTCTGTCCAAGGGACTCTCAAGAGTATTCTTCAGCAGAGTTTGAAAGCATTAGTTCTGCCGTGCTTAACCTTCTTTATGATCCAACTCTCACATCCATACATGACTACTAGAAAAATCAAAGCTTTGACTATGTGGCCTTTCTGGGCAAAGTATGTCTCTTCTTTTTAACATGCTGTCTAGGTTTGTCATAGCGTTACTTCCAAGGAGCAAGCCTCTTTTAATTTCATGGCTGCAGTCACCATCCACACTGATTTTAGAGTCTAAGAAAATAAAGAAAGTCTCACTGTTTCCGTTGTTTTCCCATCTATTTGCCATAAAGTGATGGGGCCAGATGCAGTGATCTTTGTTTTTTGAATATTGAGTTTTAAGCCAGCTTTTTTCACTGTGCTCTTTCACCTCCATCAAGAGGCTCTTTAGTTCCATTTTGTTTTCTTCCATTAGCATGGTGTCATCTGCATGTCTGAGGTTATTGATATTACTCCCAGCAATCTTGAATCCATCTTGTGTTTCATCCAGCCTGGCATTTCGCATCATGTACTCTGCATTTAATTTATTAATTTATTTTTTTAATTTTTTTTAATTTTTATTTGAGGCTAATTATTTTAAAATATTATATTGGTTGGTTTTGCCATACATTGACATGAATCCTCCCTGGGTGTACATGAGTTCCCCTTCCCGAACCCCTCTCCCACCTCCCTCCTCCCCTTATCCTCCCTCTGGGTCATCCCCGCATACCAGCCCCGAGCTCCTGTAACATGCATCGACCCTGAATTGGCGATTCATTTCACATATGATAATATACATGTTTCAATGCCATTCTCCCAAACCATCCCACCCTCACCCACAGAGTTCCAAAGACTGTTCTATACATCTGTGTCTCTTTTGCTGTCTCATATACAGGGTTATCATTTGCATCTTTCTAAATTCGATATATAAGGCTTCCCTGGTGGCTCAGAGGTTAAAGCATTTGCCTCCAATGTGGGAGACCCGGGTTCGATCCCTGGGTCGGGAAGATCCCCTGGAGAAGGAAATGGTAACCCACTCCAGTGTTCTTGCCTGGAGAATCCCATGGACGGAGAAGCCTGGTAGGCTACAGTCCACGGGGTCGCAAAGAGTCGGACATGACTGAGCGACTGAGCGGAACGGAACGGAACGGAAATTCGATATATATGCGTTAGTATATTGTATTGGTGTTTTTCTTTCTGGCTTACTTCACTCTGTAAAATAGGCTCTAGTTTCATCCACCTCACTAGAACTGGTTCAAATGCATTCTTTTTAATGGCTGAGTAATACTCCATTGTGTATATGTATCAAAGCTTTCTTATCCATTCGTCTGCAGATGGACATCTAGAACAGTGGAGTCCATGTGTCTCTTTCAATTCTGGTTTCCTCGGTGTGTATGCCCAGGAGTGCGATTGCTGGATCATATGGCAGTTCTATTCCAGTTTTGTGAGGAATCTCCACACTGTTCTCCATAGAGGCTATACAAGTTTGCATTCCCACCAACAGTGTAAGAGGGTTCCCTTCTCTCCACACCCTCTCCAGCATTTATTGCATGTAGACTTTTGGATAGCTGCCATTCTGACTGGTGTGAAATGGTATCTCATTGTGGTTTTGATTTGCATTTCTCTGATTATGAGGGATGTTGAGCACTTTTTTCATGTGTTTGTTAGCCATCTTTATGTCTTCTTTGGAGAAATGTCTGTTTAGTTCTTTGACCCATTTTTTGATTGGGTCATTTATTTTTCTGGAATTGTGCTGCAGGAGCTGCTTGTATATTTTGGAGATTAATCCTTTATCAGTTGCTCCATTTGCTATTATTTTCTCCCATTCTGAAGGCTGTCTGTTCACATTGCTTATAGTTTCCTTTGCTGTGCAGAAGCTTTTGATTTAATTAGGTCCCATTTGTTTATTTTTGCTTTTATTTCCAATATTCTGGGAGGTGGGTCTCGCAGGATCCTGCTGTGATTTATGTCGGAGAGTATTTTGCCTATGTTCTCCTCTAGGAGTTTTATAGCTCTCTAATCCATGGGAAATAGATGGAAAAACAGTGGAAACAGTGTCAGACTTTATTTTTTGGGGCTCCAAAATCACTGCAGATGCTGATTGCAGCCATGAAATTAAAAGACGCTTACTCCTTGGAAGGAAAGTTATGACCAACGTTGATAGTATATTAAAAAGTAGAGATATCACTTTGCCAACAAAGGTCCGTCTAGTCAAGGCTATGGTTTTTCCCATGGTCGTGTATGGATGTGAGAGTTGGACTGTGAAGAAAGCTGATCGCCGAAGAATTGATGCTTTTGAACTGTGGTGTTGGAGAAGACTCTTGAGAGTCCCTCGGACTGCAAGGAGATCCAACCCATCCATTCTACAGGAGATCAATCCTGGGTGTTCATTGGCAGGACTGATGCTAAAGCTGAAACTCCAATACTTTGGCCACCTCATGCGACGAGTTGACTCACTGGAAAAGACTCTGATGCTGGGAGGGGTTGAGGGCAGGAGGAGAAGGGGACGATAGAGAATGAGATGGCTGGATGGCATCGCCGACTCTGTGGACATGAGTTTGAGTGTACTCCGGGAGTTGGTGATGGACAGGGAGGCCTGGCGTGCTGTGATTCATGGGCTCACGGAGAATCGGACATGACTGAGCGACTGAACTGTATCCATTTTGAGTTTATTTTTGTGTATGGTGTTAGGAGGTGTTCTAGTTTCATTCGTTTACAAGTGGCTGACCAGTTTTCCCAGCACAACTTGTTAAAGACACTGTCTTTTCTCCATTTTATATTCTTGCCTCCTTGTCAAAGATAAGGTGTCCATAGGTGCGTGGATTTATCTCTGGGCTTTCTATTTTGTTCCATTGATGTATATTTCTGTCTTTATGCCAGTACCATACTGTCTTGATGACTGTGGCTTTCTAGTAGAGCCTGAAGTCCGGCAGGTTAATTCCCCCAGTTACATTTTTCTTCCTCAGGATTGCTTTGGCTATTCAAGGTTTTTTGTATATCCATACAAATTGTGAGATTATTTGTTCTAGCTCTGTGAAAAATATCATTGGTAGCATGATAGGGTGCATTGAATGTATAAATTAATTTGGGTAGTATACTCATTTTCACAATATTTATTCTTCCAAACCACGAACACGGTATATTTCTCCATCTGTCAGTGCCCTCTTTGATTACTTTCACCAGTGTTTTATAGTTTTCTATGTACAAGTCTTTTGTTTCTTTAGGTAGATATATTCCTAAGTATTTAATTCTTTTCGATGCAACAGTGAATGGAATGCTTTCCTTAATTTCTCTATTTTCTCATTTTTAGTGTATAGGAATGCAAGGGATTTCTGTGTGTTGATTTTATATCCTGCAGTTTTACTATATTGATTGATTAGCTCTAATAGTTTTCTGGTAGAGTCTTTAGGGTTTTCTGTGTAGAGGATCATGTCATCAACGAACAGTAAAAGTTTTACTTCTTATTTCCAATTTATATTCCTTTTATGTCTTTTTCTGCTCTGATTGCTGTAGCCAAACTTCCAGAACTATGTTGAATATTAGTGGTGAGAATGGACACCCTTGTCTTGTTCCTGACTTTAGGGGAAATGCTTTCAGTTTTTCACCATTGAGGATAATATCTGCTGTGGGTTTGTCATATATAGCTTTTATTATGTTGAGATATGTCCCTTCTATTCCCACTTTCTGGAGGGGGTTTTTATCATAAATGGATGTTGAATTTTGTCGAAGGCTTTCTCTGCATCTAGTGAGACAATCATATGATTTTTATTTTTCAATTTGTTAATGTGGTCTATTACGTTGATTGATTTGCGGATATTGAAGAATCCTTGCATTCCTGGGATAAAGCCCACTTGGTCATGATGTATGATCTTCTTAATGTGTTGTTGGATTCTGATTGATAGAATTCTGTTAAGGATTTTTGCATCTATGTTCATCAGTGATATTGGCCTGTAGTTTTCTTTTTTTGTGGGATCTTTACCAGGTTTTGGGATTAGGGTGACGGTGGCCTCACCCTAGAATGAGTTTGGAATTTTCCCTTCCTCAGCAATTTTCTGGAAGAGTTTGAGTAGAATAGATTTTAGCTCTTCTCTAAATTTTTGTTAGAATTCAGCTGTGAAGCCGTCTGGACCTGGGCTTTTTTTTGCTGGAAGATTTCTGATTACAGCCTCTAGTTCCGTGCTTGTGATGGGTCTTTTCAGATTTTCTATTTCTTCCTGGTTCAGTTTTGGAAAGGTGTACTTTTCTAGGAATTTGTCCATTTCTTCCAGGTTATTCATTTTATTGCCATATAATAGCTGATAGTATTCTCTAATAATCCTTTGTATTTCTGTGTTGTTGTTTGTGATCTCTCCATTTTCATTTCTAATTTTATTGATTTGTTTCTTCTCCCTTTGCTTCTTGATGAGTCTGGCTAGTGGATTGTCAATTTTATTTACCCTCTCAAAGAATCAGCTTTTGGCTTTGTTGATTTTTCTATGGTCTCTTTTGTTTCTTTTGCATTTATCTCTGTCCCAAGTTTTACGATTTCTTTCCTTCCACTAACCCTGGGGTTCTTCTTTTCTTCCTTTTTTAGTTTCTTTAGATGTAGAGTCAGGTTATTTAGTTGACTTTTTTCTTGTTTCTTGAGGTGTGCCTGTATTGCTATGAACTTCCCCCTTAGCACTGCTTTTACAGTGTCCCAGAGGTTTTGGGTTGTTGTGTTTTCATTTTCATTCATTTCTATGCATATTTTGATTTCTCTTTTAATTTCTTCTATGATTTATTCATTATTGAGCAGCGTGTTGTTCAGCCTCCATATGTTGGCATTTTTAATAGTTTTTCTCCCGTAATTGAGATCTAATCTTACTGCATTGTGGTCAGAAAAGATGCTTGGAATGATTTCAATTTTTTTGAATTTTCCAAGGCTAGATTTATGGCCCAGGATGTGATCTATCCTGGAAAAGTTTCCGTGTGTGCTTGAGAAAAAGGTGAAATTCATTGTTTTGGGGTGAAATGTCCTATAGATATCTATTAGGTCTAACTGGTCTATTGTATCATTTAAAGTTTGTGTTCCTTGTTAATTTTTTGTTGATCTATCCATAGCTGTAAGCGGGGTAGTAAAATCTCCCACTATTATTGCATTGTTGTTGATTTCCCCTTTCATACTTGTTAGTAATTGTCTTACATATTGCGGTGCTTCTATGTTGGGTGCATAAATATTTATAATTGTTATATCTTCTTCTTGGATTGATCCTTTGATCATTATGTAGTTTCCTTCTTGTCTCTTTTCACAGCCTTTGTTTTAAAGTCTATTTTATCTGATATGAGTATTGCTACCCCTGCTTTCTTTTGGTCTCTATTTGCATGGAATATCTTTTTCCAGTCCTTCACTTTCAGTCTGTATGTGTCCCTTGTTTTGAGGTGGGTCTTTTGTAGGCAACATATATGGGGGTCTTGTTTTTGTATCCATTCAGCCAGCCTTTTTTTTTGGTTGGGGCATTCAACCCGTTTACGTTTAAGGTAATTATTGATAAGTATGATCCCGTTGCCATTTTCTTTATTGCTTTGGGTTCGAGTTTATACACCCTTTCTATGTTTCCTGTCTAGAGAAGATCCTTTAGCATTTGTTGGAGAGCTGGTTTGGTGATGCTGAATTCTCTCAGCTTTTGCTTGTCTGTAAAGCTTTTGATTTCTCCTTCATATTTGAATGAGATCCTGGCTGGGTACAGTAATCTGGGCTGTAGGTTATTTTCTTTCATCACTTTAAGTATTTCTTGCCATTCCCTCCTGGCCTGAAGAGTTTCTGTTGAAAGATCGGCTGTTATCCTTATGGGAATCCCCTTGTGTGTTATTTGCTGCTTTTCCCTTGCTGCTTTTAATATTTGTTCTTTGCGTTTGATCTTTGTTAATTTGATTAATATGTGTCTTTGAGTATTTCGCCTTGGGTTTATCCTGTTGGGGACTCTCTGGGTTTCTTGGACTTGGGTGACTATTTCTTTCCCCATTTTAGGGAAGTTTTCAACTACTATCTCCTCAAGTATTCTCTCACGGTCTTTCTTTTGTCTTCTTCTTCTGGGACTCCTATGATTCGAATGTTGGAGCATTTAACATTGTCCCAGAGGTCTCTAATATTGTCCTCATTTCTATTCATTCGTTTTTCTTTTTTCCTCTCTGTTTCATTTATTTCTACAATTGTATCTTCTAGCTCACTTATCCTGTCTTCTGCCTATGTTATTCTACTGTTTGTTCCCTCCAGAGTGTTCCTGATCTCATCTATTGTATTATTCATTGTATATTGACTCTTTTTTATTTCCTCTAAGTCCTTATTAAACATTTCTTCCATCTTCTCAATCCTTTTCTCCAGGTTATTTATCTGTAACTCCATTTGGCTTTCAAGATTTTGAATCATTTTCGCCATCAAAATTCAAAATTCTTTATCAGGTAGATTCCCTATATCTTCCTCTTTTGTTTGTGTTGGTGGACATTTATCTTGTTGCTTTATTTGCTGGGTATTTCTCTGCCTCTTCATCTTGCTTATATTGCTTTACTTGGGGTGGCCTTTCCCTCTACTGGCCGCTTGTGGAGTTCCCTTTATTATGTAGTTTCTTTGCTGTGTGTGGGGTTGGACGCGTGACTCTTCAAGTTTCCCTGGTTAGGTAAGCTTGTGTCAGTGTTCTGGTGGTGGAGCTGGATTTCTTCTCTCTGGAGTGCAATGAAGTGTCCAGTAATGAATTATGAGATGGCAGTGGGTTTGGAGTGACATTGGGCAGCCTGTATATTGAAGCTCAGGGCTATTTTCCTGTGTTCCTGGATAATTTGCGTGGTATGTCTTGCTCTGGAACTTGTTGACCCTTGGGTGGTGCTTGGTTTTAGTGTAGGTATGGAGACGTTTGATGAGCTCCTATCGATTAATTTTCCCTGGAGTCAAGAGTTCTCTGGTGTTCTCAGGATTCGGGCTTAAGCCTCTTGCCTCTGGTTTTTGGTCTTATTCTTGGAGTAGTCTCTAGACTTCTCTATCTGTCATTTCCAAGGTGGTTCCCTCTGTTTTAGCTTCTGTTTGCTGGTCTCTTCAGTGTCTAATTTCCGCCCTGATTCTAGGGGGCAGGTGGACACTTTTTAAGGCTCAGTTGTTTAGTCCTGTTCTGGGAAGGGAGGAACGCTACAGACAAATATCTCTAGCGTCTGTGGGGAGTGCTCGTAGCGTCTCGGCCACACTGGGTTTGCCCCCGCTCACAGCACGTGTGTTGTTCCAGTCTACACTGCACAGGCTCTAGGTTGCTCTGCCGGGAACAGTCAGAGGCAGGCGCTGGGTTGTATGCACTTCCCAGGTCTGAGCAGCTCAAGTTCAGTTTCTCAGGTACTCCAGAAAGGCACAGACTTGGTTGGGCCTGCATTTTGTGCCTTCCCCTGTCCGAGTAGCTCAGGTGACCAGGTGGTTGGCGAGCGCAGTCCCTGCAGCATATCTCTTCCCCAGTCCCTGCCACTCGGTTTTCTGGGTGTACAACTGTCACACCTTCTCAGGCGGATATCAACCGGCCCGAGCCCAGGAAGTCTTGATTAGCAACAAGTCGGCCTTCAGCTTGTATCAGATGCCTTTCTGGGGCCGCGGTTGCCCCCTCTGGCTCTGGCTGACCTTCCTGCCTCTCTCGGCTGGGGATGGGGGATGGGTCGACCGCAGCCGGTTTGCTCTCCTTAGCCCTTTGTTCTGTGAGTGGGGCTGGCGGAGTCTTAGGTTAGAGCTTTCTGCCTTTTCATGGGTAGGCTATCCCAGTCTGCTTTGCTCTCCCGTTAGTTCTCTCAGATTTTTCTCGGGGCATTCAAGCCCAGTCATCTCTCTAAGCAGTTTTGCCGGCTCCTCCCTGCTGAGCCCCCGCTTGCTAATGGAGTATACAGGCGTCTGCACTGCTTCTCCGCTGGGAGTTTCCGTTTGGCGGGTAATCTGTGGGTTTTAATTAGTTTTTTCTTTTCTTCCCAGTTACGTGGCCCTCTGAGGTTCCAAGGCTCACCACAGATTCGTCAGTGAGAGTGTTTCCTGGTTTTTGGAAAATTCTCTCTTTTTAAAGCCTCCCTTCCTGGGATGGAGCTCCATCCTTACCTCTTTTGCGTCTCTTTTTATCTTTTATTTTTTTTCCTCCCTCCTTTCGAAGACAATGTGCTGCTTTTCTGGGTGCCTGATGTCCTCTGCCAGCATTCAGAAGTTGTTTTGTGGACTTTTAGTTCAGTTCAGTTCAGTCACTCAGTCGTGTCCGACTCTCCACGACCCCATGAATCACAGCACGCCAGGCCTCCCTGTCCATCATGAACTCCCAGAGTTCACTCAAACTCATGTCCATCGAGTCGGTGATGCCATCCAGCCATCTCATTCTTTGTCGTCCCCATCTCCTCCCGCCTCCAACCTTTCCCAGCATCAGAGTCTGTTCCAGTGAGTCAACTCGTCGCATGAGGTGGCCAAAGTATTGGAGTTTTAGCTTTAGCATGAGTCCTTCCAATGAACACCCAGGATTGATCTCCTTCAAATGTTCTTTTGATGAATTTGTGGGGGAGAGAGTGGTCTCCCCATCCTATTCCTCCGCCATCTTGTTCCTTCCCTTCTGCATTTAATTTAAATAAACAGGGTGATGATGTACAGCTTTGATGTTCTCCTATCCCAATTTTGAACCAGTCCATTGTTCCATGTCCATTTCTATTTGTTGCTTCTTGACCTGCATACAGGTTTCTCAGGAGACAGGTAAGGTGGTCTGATCTTCCCATCTCTGTAAGAATTTTCCACATTTTGTTCTGATCTACTTATTCACAGGCTTTAGCATAGTCAGTGAAGCAGAAGTAAATGTTTTTCTGGATTTCTCTTGCTTTATCTGTAATCCAACTGCTGTTGGCCTCTGCCTATTTTAAATCCAGCTTGTGCTGCTGGAAGTTCTCAGTTCACATACTGTTGAAGCCTAGCTTGAAGGATTTTGAGCATTATCTTGTTAGCACATGAATGAACGCAGCTGTGTGGTATTTTGAACATTCACTAGCTTTGCCCTTCTTTGGGATCGGAATGGAAGCTGACTTTTTTCAGTCCTGTTGTCACTGCTGAGTTTTCTAAATTTGCTGGCATATTGAGTGCAGCACTTTTATAGCATTATGTTTTAGGATTTGAAGTAGTTCAGCTGGAATTCTATCACCTCCACTAGCTGTGTTTGTAGTAATGCTTCCTAAGGACCACTTGACTTCACACTCCAGGATGTCTTGTCTAGGTGAGTGACCATACCATAGTGGTTATCCAGGTCATTAATATCTTTTTTGTATAATTCTTCTGTGTATTCATGCAACCTCTTCTTAATCTCTTTTGCTTCTGTTAGGTCCATACTGTTTCTGTCCTTTATTGTGCCCATCTTTGCATGAAAGGATCCCTTGGACTCTGATTTTCTTGAGATGTTTAGGCTTTCCTATTTTATTTTTTCCCTCCTCTTTGCATTGTTTATTTGAGAATGCCTTCTTATCTCTCCTTGCTATTCTTTGGAACTCTGCATTCAGATGGGTGTATCTTTATTTTTCTCCTTTGACTTTTGCTGCTCTTCTTTTTTCAGCTATTTGTAATGCATCCTCAGACAACCTTTTTTCCTTATTGCATTTTTCTTTTTTTAAAATTTATTTTATTTTAATTAGAGGCTAATTACTTAACAGTATCGTGGTAGTTTTTGCCATACATTGCCGTGAATCAGCTATGGGTGTGCATATGTCCCTTATCCCAAACCCCCTTCCCATCTCCCTCCACATGCCATCTTTCTGGGTTGTCCCAGTGCACTGATTTGAGTGCCCTGTTTCTTGCATTGATGTTGGAGTGGTCATGTATTTCACATATGGTAATATATATATCAATGCTATTCTCTCAAATCATCCCACCCTCACCTTCTTCCACAGAGTCCAAAAGTCTGTTCTTTATATCTGTGTCTTTTTTTGTCTTGCATATAGGGTCATCATTACCATCTTCTAAATTCTGTATATATGCATTAATATACTGTATTGGTGCTTTTCTGACTTACTTCACTCTTTATAATATGCTCCAGTTTCATCCCCCTCATTAGAACTGATTCAAATGCTTTCTTTTTAATAGCTGAGTAATATTGCACTGTGTATGACTTTGTTTTTTGGGGCTCCAAAATCACTGCAGATGCTGATTGCAGCCATGAAATTAAAAGACGCTTACTCCTTGGAAGGAAAGTTATGATCAACCTTGATAATATATTAAAAAGCAGAGACATTACTTTGCCAACAAAGGTCCGTCTAGTCAAGGCTATGGTTTTTCCCGTGGTCATGTATGGATGTGAGAGTTGGACTGTGAAGAAAGCTGATCGCCGAAGAATTGATGCTTTTGAACTGTGGTGCTGGAGAAGACTCTTGAGAGTCCCTTATACTGCAAGGAGATCCAACCAGTCCATTCTAAGGGAGATTGATCCTGGGTGTTCATTGGAAGGACTGATGCTAAAGCTGAAACTCCAATACTTTGGCCTTCTCATGCGACGAGTTGACTCACTGGAAAAGACTCTGATGCTGGGAAAGGTTGGGGGCGGGAGGAGAAAGGGACGACCGAGAATGAGATGGCTGGATGGCATCACCGACTCTGTGGACATGAGTTTGAGTGAACTCCGGGAGTTGGTGATGGACAGGGAGGCCTGGCATGCTGTGATTCATGGGGTCGCAGAGAGTCGGACACGACTGAGCGACTGAACTGAACTGATATGTACCACAACTTTCTTATCCATTTGTCTGCAGATGGATATCTAGGTTGCTTCCATGTCCTAGCTATTGTAAACAGTGCTGCAATGAACATTGGGGTACATATGTCTCTTTCAGTTCTGGTTTCCTCAGTGTGTATGCCCAGCAGTGGGATTGCTGGGTCATATGGCAGTTCTATTTCCAGTTTTTTAAGGAATCTCCACACTATTCTCCATAGTGGCTTTGCTAGTTTGCATTCCCACCAACAGTGTAAGAGGGTTCCCTTTTCTCCACACCCTCTCCAGCATTTATTGTTCATAGACTTTTTGATGGCATCCATTCTGACTGGTGTGTGATGGTACCTCATTGTGGTTTTGATTTTCATTTCTCTGATAATGAGTGATGTTGAGCATCTTTTCATATGTTTATTAGCCATCTGTATATCATCTTTGGAGAAATGTCTGTTTAGTTCTTTGGCCCATTTTTTGATTGGGTTGCTTCTTTTTCTGGTATTGAGCTGCATGAGCTGCTTATATATTTTTGAGATTAATTCTTTTATAGTTGCTTGGTTTGCTGCTGTTTTCTCCTCTCCTGAAGGCTGTCTTTTCACCTTATAGTTTCCTTCATTGTGCAAAAGCTTTTAAGTTTAATTATGTCCCATTTGTTTATTTTTGCTTTTATTTCCATTACTCTTGGAGGTAGGTGATAGAGGATGTTACCGTGATTTAGGTCAGAGAGTGTTTTGCTATGTTTTCCTCTAGGAGTCTTATAGTTTCTGGTCTTACGTTTAGATCTTTAATCCATTTTGAGTTTATTTTTGTGTATGGCGTTAGAAAGTGTTCTAGTTTCATTCTTTTACAAGTGGTTGAACAGTTATCCTAGCACCACCTGTTAAAGAGGTTGTCTTTTCTCCATTTTATATTTTTGCCTCCTTTTTCAAAGATAAGGTGTCCATACGTGCATGGGTTTATCTCTGGGATTTCTATTTTGTTCCATTGATCTATATTTCTATCTTTATGCCAGTACAATACTGTCTTGATGACTATAGCTTTGTAGTATTGTCTGAAGTCAGGCAGGTTGATTCCTCCAGGTCCATTCTTCTTTCTCAAGATTGCTTTGGTTATTCGAGGTTTTCTGTATTTCCATACAAATTGTGAAATTATTTGTCCTAATTCTCTGAAAAATAGCATTGGGAGCTTGATAGGGATTGCATTGAATCTGTAGATTGCTTTGGGTAGTATACTCATTTTCACTACATTGATTCTTCTGATCCATGAACATGTTATATTTCTCCATCTATTTGTGTCATCTTTGATTTCTTTTATCAGCGTTTTATACTTTTCTATGTATAGGTCTCTTGTTTCTTTAGGTAGATATATTCCTGAGTATTTTATTCTTTTCATCACAGTGGTGAATGGGATTGTTTCCTTAATTTCTTTTTCTGTTTTCTCATTGTTAGTGTATAGGAATGCAAGGGATTTCTTCATATTAATTTTATATCCTGCAACTTGACTATATTCATTGATTAGGTCTAGTAATTTTCTGGTGGTATCTTTAGGGTTTTCAGTGTAAAGGATCAAGTCATCTCCAGACAGTGAGAGTTTTACTTCCTTCTTTTCCAATCTAGATTCCTTTTATTTCTTTTTCTTTTCTAATTGCTCCGGCTAAAACTTCCAAATCTATGTTGAATAGAAGTGGTGAGGGTGGGCAACCTTGTCTTTTTCCTGACTTTAGGGGAAATATTTTCAGTTTTTTCCCATTGAGGATAATGTTTGCTGTGGTTTTATCATATATGGCTTTTATTATGTTGAGGTATGTTCTTTCTATGCCTGCTTTCTGGAGAGTTTTTATCATAAATGCATGTTGAATTTTGTCAAAGGCTTTCTCTGCATCTGTTGAGTTAATCATATGGCTTTTATCTTTAAATTTGTTAATGTGGTGTATGATATTGATTGATTTGTGAAAATGAAGACTCCTTGCATCCGTGGGATAAAGCCCACTTGGTTTTTAATATGCTGTTGGATTCTGTTTGCTAAAATTTGGTGAGTATTTTTGCATCTATGTTCATCAGTTATATTGACTTGTAGTTTTTTTGTGGCATCTTTGTGTGATTTTTGTATTAGGGTGATGGTGTCCTAAGAATGACTTTGGGAGTTTACCTTCCTTTGCAGTTTTCTGGAAGGGCTTGAGTGGGATAGTTGTTAGCTCTTCTCTAAATTTTTGGTAAAATTTAGCTGTGAAGCCATCTCATCCTGGGATTTTGTTTGTTGGAAGATTTTTGATTATAGTTTTGATTTTCATGTTTGTTTATGATGGGTCTGTTAAACGGATTTCCTATTTCTTCTTGGTTCAGTTTTGGAAGGTTATCCTTTTTCTAAGAATTCGCCCATTTCTGTCCATTTTATTAGCATGTAGTTGCTGATAGTAGTCTCTTATGATCCTTTGTATTTCTGTTGTCTGTTGTGATTTCTCCGTTTTCATTTCTAATTTTGTTCATTTGATTCTTCTCCCTTTTTTTCTTGATAAGTCTGGCTAATTGGCTTGTCTATTTTATTTATCTTCTCAAAGAACCAGCATTAATTTTGTTGATTTTTGCTATAGTCTCCATTGATTCTTTTTCATTTATTTCTGCCCTCATTTTTATGATTTCTTTCCTTCTACTAACCCTGGGGTTCTTCATTTCTTCTTTTTCTAGTTGCTTTAAAGTTAGGTTACCTATTTGATTTTTCTCTTGTCTCTTGAGGTAAACTTGTATGGCTATGAACCTTCCCCTTAGAACTGCTTTTACTGAATCCCATCGGTTTTGGGTTGTTGTGTTTTCATTCTCATTCATTTCTATGCATATTTTGATTTCTTCCATGATTTGTTGGTTTTTCAGAAGCATGTTGCTTAGCCTCCATAAGTTTGTATTTTTAATAGTTTTTTCTTTTTTCCTGTAGTTGACATCTAATCTTAGTGCATTGTGATCAACAAAGATGCTTGAAATGATTTCAGTTTTTCTTACTTTACCAAGGCTAGATTTATGGCCCGGAATGTGGTCTATCCTGGAGTATGTGCCATGTGCACTTGAGAACAAAGGTTAAATTCATTGTTTTGTGGTGAAATGTCCTCAGTTCAGTTCAGTTTAGTTACTCAATCGTGTCTATTTGCAACCCCATGAACTGAAACTCACCAGGCCTCCTTGTCCATCACCAGCTCCCGGAGTTTAACCAAAGTCATGTCCATTGAGTTATGAGTGATGCCATCCAACCATCTCATCCTCTGTCATCCCCTTCTCTGCCTGCCCTCAATCTTTCCCAGCATCAGGGTCTTTTCAAATGAGTCAGTTCTTTGCATCAGGTGGCCAAAGTATTGGAGTTTCAGCTTCAACATCAGCCCTTCCAATGAACACTCAGGACTGATCTCCTTTAGGATGAACTGGTTGGATCTCCTTGCAGTCCAAGGGACTCTCAAGAGTCTTCTCCAACACCACAGTTTAAAAGCATCACTTCTTCTGCACTCAGCTTTCCTTATGGTCCAACTCTCACATCCATACATGACCACTGGGAAAACCATAGCCTTGACTAGACGGACCTTTGTTGGCAAAGTAATGTCTCTGCTTTTTAATATGCTATCTAGTTTAGTCATAACTTTCCTTCCAAGGAGTAAGCGTCTTTAATTTCCTGGCTGTAATCAGCATCTGCAGTGATTTTCAGTTCAGTTCAGTTCAGTTCAGTCGCCCAGTCATGTCCGACTCTCCGCGACCCCATGAATCACAGCACGCCAGGCCTCCCTGTCCATCACCAACTCCCGGAGTACACTCAAACTCATGTCCACAGAGTCGGTGATGCCATCCAGCCATCTCATTCTCCGTCGTCCCCTTCTCCTCCCGCCCTCAACCTTTCCCAGCATCAGAGTCTTTTCCAGTGAGTCAACTCGTCGCATGAGGTGGCCAAAGTATTGCAGTTTCAGCTTTAGCATCAGTCCCTCCAATGAACACCCAGGATTGATCTCCTTTAGAATGGACTGGTTGGATCTCCTTGCAGTATAAGGGACTCTCAAGAGTCTTCTCCATTTTGGAGCCCCCCAAAACAAAGTCAGCCACTGTTTCCACTGTTTCTCCATCTGTTTCCCATGAAGTGATGGGACCAGATGCCACGATCTTAGTTTTCTGAATGTTGAGCTTTAAGCCAACTTTTTCACTCTCCTCTTTCACTTTCATCAAGAGGCTCTTTAGTTCTTTACTTTCTGCCATAAGGGTGGTGTCATCTGCACATCTGAGGCTATTGATATTTCTCCCGGCAATCTTGATTCCAGCTTGTGCTTTCTCTAGCCTAGCTTTTCTAATGATGTACTCTGCATATAAGTTAAATAAACAGGGTGACAACATAAGTCTTGACGTACTCCTTTTCCTATTTGGAACCAGTCTGTTGTTCCATGTCCAGTTCTGACTGTGGCTTCCTGACCTGCATACAGGTTTCTCAAGAGGCAGGCCAGATGGTCTGGTATTCCCATTTCTTTCAGGATTTTCCACATTTTGTGGTGATCCACACAGTCAAAGGCTTTGGCATAGTCAATAAAGCAAAAATAGATGTTTTTCTGGGACTCTCTTGCTTTTTTGATGATCCAGCGGATGTTGGCAATTTGATCTCTGGTTCCTCTGCCTTTTCTAAAACCAGCTTGAACATCTGGAAGTTCATGGTTCACATATTACTGAAATGTCCTATAGATATCAATTATGTCTAGCTGGTCCGTTGTGTCATTTAAAGTTTGTGATTCCTTGTTAATTTTCTGTTTGGCTGATCTATCCATAGGTGTGAGTGGGGTGTTAAAGTCTCCCACTATTATTGTGTTACTGTTAATTTCCCCTTTCATACTTTCTAGCATTTGCCTTACGTTTTGAGGTACGCCTATGTTGGGTTCGTATATATTTATAAATTTTATATCTTCTTGGATTGATCCTTTGATCATTATGTAGTGTCCTTCTTTGTCTCTTTTCAAGGTCTTTATTTCAAAGTCTATTTTATCTCATGTGAGTATTGCCACTCCTGCTTCCTTTTGGTCTCCATTTGCATGATGGAGGTCTTGTTATTGTATCCATTAAGCCAGTCTTTGTCTTTTGGTTAGTGCATTCAACCCATTTACGTTTAAGTTAATTATTGCTAATAGGTATGATCCTGTTGCCATATACTTTGTTGTTTTGGATTCGAGTTTATGAACCTTTTCTGTGTTTTCTGTTTAAAGAAGATCCTTTATCAAATGTTGAAGAACTAGTTTGGTGGTGCTGAATTCTCTCAGCCTTTGCTTGTCTGTAAAGCTTTTGATTTCTCCTTCATATTTGAATGAGATCCTTGCTAGGTATAGTAATCTTGTTTGTAGGTTTTTCTCTCTCATCACTTGAAGTGTGTCCTGCCGTTCTCTTCCTGCCTGGGGAGTTTCTGTTGAAAGATCAGCAGTTATCCTTTTGTGTTATTTGTTGCTTTTACCTTGCTGCTTTTAATATTTGCTGTTTGTTTTTGATCTTTGTTAGTTTGATTAATACGTGTCTTGGGTTGTTTCACCTTGGATTTATCCTGTTTGGGACTCTCTGGGTTTCTTGAACTTGGGTGGCTATTTCCTTCCCCATTTTAGGGAATTTTTCAACTATTATCTCCTCAAGTATTTTCTCATGCCCTTTCTTTTTGTCTTCTTCTGGTACTCCGATGATTCAAATGTTGGGGCATTTAGCATTGTCCCAAAGGTCTCTGAAGTTGTCCTCATTTTCTTACATTTTCTTTTTTTTCTTCTCTGCTTCATTTATATCCACCATTCTATCTTCCACCTCACGTATCCTATCTTCTGCCTCAGGTATTCTACTGTTGGTTCCCTCCAGAGTGCTTTTGATCTCATTTATTGCATTATTCATTTTTGACTGATTTCTTTATTTCTTCTAGGTCCTTGTTAAACATTTCTTGCATCTTCTGAACTCTTGTCTCTAGTCTGTTTATCTGTAACTCCATTTTGTTTTCAAGATTTTGGATCATTTGTACTATCATTATTCTGAATTCTTTTTCAGGTAGAATTCCTTTCTCCTCCTCTTTTGTCTGGTTTGCTGGAAATTTATCATTCTCCTTTACCTGCTGAATATTTCTCTGCCTTTTCATTTTTTTTAGATTGCTATGTTTGGGTTGCCCTTTCTGTAGGCTGGAAGTTCATAGTTCCTCTTTATTGTGGAGCCTGTTCCCTGCAGGTGGGGTTGGACTAGTGGCTTGTCAAGGTTTCCTGGTTAGGGGAGCTTGTGTCTGTGTTCTGGTGTGTGGAGCTGGATCTCTTGTTTCTGGAGTGCAGTGACGTGTCCAGTAGTGAGTTTTTGGGTGTCTATGGATTTGGCATGGCTTTGGGCAGCCTATCTTTTAATGTTCAGGGCTGTGTTCCTGCTTTGCTGGAGAATTAGCATGATATGTCTTGCTCTGGAACTTTCTGGCTTTTGTTAGCTTGGTTTTATTGTAGGTATGGAGGCTTTTGGATGAGCTCTTGTTTATTAATGTTCCCTGGAATCAGGAGCTGTCTAATTTTCTTAAGTTTTGGAGTCAGGCCTCCTGCCTCTGGCTTTCATTCTTATTCCTACAGTAGCCTCAAGACTTCTCCATCTGTACAATACAGATGATAAACATCTAGGTTAATGGTGAAACAATTTATGGCGAGGGACACCCAGATAGGTTCACAGAGTTACATGGAGAAGGGAAGAGGGAGAGAGGTGACCAGGAGGGAGAAGAGGAGAAGTCAAAAGGCGAGCAAACAATCTAGCCAGTAATCAATTCCCTAAGTGGTCTCCACAGTCTGGAACACCCAGAGAGATTCACAGAATTACATAGAGAAAAGGTAGGAGGGAGATAGAGGTGACCAGGAGAAGAAGGGGAGTCAAAATGGGAGAGACCAATCTAGTCAGTAATCAGTTCCCTAAGTATTCTCCATAGCCTGGAACACCCAGAGAGATTCACCTATTTAAGTAGAGATGCGAAAGGGGAGGGAGGAGATAGAGGTGACCTGGGGGAGAAAAGGGAGAGTCAAAAGGGGAGAGAGCAAGCAAGCCAGTAATCACACCCTTAAGTGAAAATGGATACTGAAGATTAGCTTCTTAAAGGTACAAAATTGACAACAAGTACCAAAAAGAAAATTAAAAATCTAGAGTAGAGGTTAGACTCTCAAAAAAAAGTTAAATATACAAAACAAAATTATTCACAAAAATTGTAAAAAAAAAAAAAAATATATGAAATTTGCCTTAAAAATAGGGTCTTGTTTTGAAAGGTAATAGTAGGTTATAAAAACGAAAATTAAAGGAGTAATAAAGGACTTAAAAATTAAAAAGTGATAATAGTAAGAATATTATTTAGGAATTTCTCTGGAGCTGTTGTAGGCAGTGTGGGGTCAGTTAAGTTTCAGATAGTTCCTTGTTCCAGCTTGTACTTGTTCTCAGGGTCTATCGGCCCCCTCCAATGCTTAGTCAATATTAACTACAGGGTTTTACTCTGTTCCACCCATCATTTCCAGAGCGGTTCCCTCCTCTTTGTTTGTTTTGGCTTCCTCTGTTTCCAAGTCTCTTCAGTGTCTAATTTCCACCCTGACGCAAGGGGGTAAAGGTGGTCACTTATTTAGGCTCACTTGTTCAGTTGTGTTGTGGGGAGGGAGGGACACTGCAAACAAATATCGCTGGTGTGTGTGTGTGTGTGTTGCTTGCAGTATATGGACCCCACTGGGTTTGCCCCAGCTCAAAGCACCGTGTGCTTCCTGGGTCTACACTGTCCAAAGCAGTCCCTGCATTTCGTGCACTTCCAAGGTCCAAGCTGCTCAGGTTCTTGGGTACCCCTCAAGGACACATACTCTGTTGGATGTGTGCTTTTGTGCCTTTCCCAGGTCTGAGCAGCTCAGGTGACCAGGTGTTTGGCGAATTCACTCTCCCAGGTGGGCCATGCATCTTAATCACCTCCCCAGTCCCAGCCACTCGGTTTCCCGGGTGTGCTGTATGTCTCCTGTGGGGAACTGATCTCAGGCTGCAACCGTCCTGGCAGATGTCAGCCATCCAGGATCCCAGGGAAACGTGGTTAGCAACTGGAAGCCTGCTCACACTTTGGTGGAGGATGGCAGTTTCTGGGGCTAAGATTGGAGCAGCCCCTTGTGTTCTGGCTCTGGCTGTGCACGCCTGCCTCTCTGACTCCACTGGTGGGGAGGGACCTGTACGCAGCTGGCTAGCTCTCCTTTGCTATTAGCTCAATCCTTTGTTCTGTGAGCAGGCCAGGCTGTGAGTTAGAGCCTTTTGCAAGTGAGTTCTTTTTTTTTTTTTTTTCCTTTTTGGGTTGCTATCTCAAGTTAGCCCCCTCAGATTGTCCTAAGGGCATTCAGGCCCAGTTCTTACCCTAAGCACCGATTATAGAATCTGCACCTCCCTGTCCAGCCTCTGCTCGCTGGTGGGGACTGCAAGTGTCTGGGTTACTTCTCCGCTGGCAGTTGCTCTGGCAGTTGCAGCTTGTATTCTGTGGGTTTTTTTTTTTTTCCTCCTGGTTATGTTGCACTCTGAGATTCCAAAACTCCCCACAGGCTGGCCTGTGAAAGGGATTCCTACTGTTTGGAAACTTCTCCTCCTTCACGACTCCCTCCCCAGGATGGGTCTTCATCCCTGACTCTTTTGTCTCTCTTTTTGTCTTTTATATTTTGTCTTACCTCCTTTCCAAAGAGAATGGGCTGCCTTTCTGGGTGCCTGGTGTCCTCTGCCAGCATTTAGAAGTTGTTTTGTGGAAGTTGCTCAGCAGTCAAATGATCTTTTGATAAATTTGTGGGAGAGAAATTGATCTCCCTGTCCTATCCCTCTGCCGTCTTGGGACCATGTCCCCCACAACCTCCTGACACACACACACAAACACACACACTTTTTTTTCTTGGGGATGGTTTTGCTCACTGCCTCCTGTACAATGTTATGAATCTCTGTCCATAGTTATTCACGTACTCTTTCAGATCTAATCCCTTGAATCTATTTGTCACTTCCACTGCATAATCATAAGTGATTTGATTTAGGTCATACCTGAATGGCTTACTTTCTTATATTTAAGTCTGAATTTTGAAATAAGCTCATGATCTGAGCCACAGTCAGCTCCCAGTCTTGTTTTTGCTTACTGTATAGAGCTTGTCTATCTTCAGTTGCAAATAATATAATCGTCTGATTTCACTATTGATCCTCTGGTGATGTCCATCCATGTATACAGTCATCTCTTGTGTTGTTGGAAGAGGATATTTTTTTTTATGACCCGTGTGTTCTCTTGGCAAAACTCTGTTAGCATTTGTCATGCTTCATTTTGTACTCCAAGGCCAAACTTGCCTATTACTCCTGGTATCTCTTGATTTCCTACCTTTGCATTCCAGTCTCCTATGATCCAAAGGGATCATTTTTGGGTGTTAGTTCTAGAAGGTCTTATAAGTCTTCATAGAACCATTCAACTTCAACATTTTTGGCATTAGTGGTTGGGGCATACACCCTTTGAGACACTATGGACAGTTGCTCGCCAGGCTCCTCTGTCTGTGGAACTCTTTGGACAAGAAGACTGGAGTGGATTGCCATTGCCTTTTCCAGGGGATCTTCCCAGCCCAGGCTCTTGTATTGCAGGCTAATTCTTTACCAATTGAGCTGCTGACTTGCTGCATTTTCATTTCAGCATGTATGTGTCAGTTGATCTGAAGTGGGTCTCCTGGGGACAGCATTATTTTGGGGTACTCTTTTCATATCCATTCAGGCATCCTATGTCTTTTGGTTGGAACATTTAACCCATTTACATTTAAAGTAATTATCAGTGCATGTCATTATGGACATTCTGTTACTTGTTTTAGTTTCTTTAGGTCTTTTTTCTTCCCTTCTGCTTTTGTTTTCTTATGATTTGATGACTCTGTTTAGTGTTTTTATTCTTTGTGTGTGTGTGTGTCTATGTCTAACACAGATTTTTAATTTGCAGTTACCATGAGGTTTTGAAATAGCAGTGCAATATATGTACATATTATATATATAATAAATTATTTTCAGTTGCTGTTCTCTTAATTTTAAATTCATGTCCAATATCCTGCATTTATAATGTCCTTTTCTCACGATTACTGGTTTTGATATGACACTTTGTGTGGATGGTTTCCTACCTTTACCGCATTTTGCTTTTACCAGTATTCAGTCTCTCAGTCGTGTCCGACTCTTTGTAACCCCATGAACCTCAGCATGCCAGGCCTCCCTGTCCATCACCAACTCCCAGAGTCCACCCAGACCCATGTCCATTGAGTCAGTGATGCCATCTAACCATCTCATCCTCTGTTGTCCCCTTCTCCTCCTGTGAGCTTTCTCCTTTATAAATTTGTTGGTTGTAGTTATGGTCTTTTCTTTTTTGCTTAGAGAGTTTCCTTTAGTATCGGTTGTGAAGCTAGTTTGATGGTGCTGAATTCTTAGTTTTTACTTGTGTATAACACTTTGGTTTTCTCTGTCAAATCTGAACAAGAGCTTTGCAGGGTAGGGTATTCTTGGTTGTAGATCTTCACTTTGATCACTTCAATTATATCGTGGCTCTCCCTGCTGGTCTGCAGAGTTTCTGCTGAAACATCAACAGGTTGTTTTCATGTCTCAGCTATTGTAAACAGTGCTACAATGAATAGTGGGGTGCCTGTATCCTTTTGAACCAGGTGTTTCTCCAGGTGTTTGCCTAGGAGTGAGACTGCTGTGTGATATGGTAGCTCCATTTTTAGTTTTTAGGGAACTTCCTGACTGTTTCAGTAAAGAACAATAATTTACTTTCCCACAAACAGTAGAGGAAGATTCCCTTTTCTCCCCACCTTCTCCAGCATCTATTGTTTATAGATTTTTAGATGAGGATCTTGCTGACTGCTGTCAGGTGATATCTCATTGTAGTTTAGATTTGCTTTTTCCTTATAATTAGTGATGCCCAGTGTCTTTTTAGTGCTTCCCTGATAGCTCATTGGTAAATAATCTGCCTGCAGTGCAAGAGACCCCAGTTCAATTCCTGGGTCAGGAAGATTTGCTGGAGAAAGGATAGGCTACTCAGTCCAGTATTCTTGGGCTTCCCTTGTGGCTCAGCTGGTAAAGAATCTGCCTGCAAGGCAGGAGATCTGGGTTCAATTCCTGGATTGGGAAGATCCGCTGGAGAAGGGAAGGATACACACTTCAGAATTCTGGCCTGGAGAATTCGTGGACTGGATAGTCCATGGGGATGCAAAGAGTCAGACATGACTGAGCGACTTTCAGTTTCACTTTCACCATCTTTTCATGTAACTCTTGCTCATCTGTGTATCTTCTTTGGAGAAATGACTCCTCTGGTCTTCTGCCTGTTTTTATTTTTTTATATTGAGCCACATAAGCCATTTGTAAGTTTTGGAGACTAATCCCTTGTCAGTTGCATTGTTTGTAAATATCTTCTTCAGTTCTGTGGGTTGTCTTTTTGTCTAAGCTGGGAAAGCTTTTGAATTTAATTAGGTAATATTTATTTTTTTTTCCATTACTATGGAAATGGCTCAAAAAAGATCTTGCTGTGATTTATATCAAAAAGTATTCTGCCTATGTTTTTTTCTTAGAGTTATATAGTGTCTGGTCTTACATTTAGGTCTTAATCCTTTTATAATTTATTTTGTGTATTATGTTAAAGAATGTTTTAATTTCATCTTTTACAATTAGCTGTCTAGTTTTCCCAGCACCATTTATCGAAGAAACTGTCTGTCCTCCATTGTATAGTCTTGTCTCCTTGGTTGTAGATTAATTGACTGTAGGTGTATTAGTTTATTCCTGGGCTTTCTGTACTGTTACATCGACTTACATTTCTATTTTCATACTATTTCCATATTGTTTGATTGTAACTTTGTAAAATAGTATGAAGTCAGGGAGCCTGATTCCTTTAGCTCCTTTTTTTCCCTCAAGATTGCTTTGGATATTTAGAATCTTTTAGTTTAAGACTTTTTTTTCTAATTCTGTGAAAAATGCCATTGGCAATTTGATAGAGATTGGAATCTTCCAATCTAAGAACATGATGTATCTCTTTCTCTGTGTCATTTCGATTTCTTTCATCAGTGTCTTATGGTTTTTGAGGTAAAAATATTTTGTCTCCTAAGGTAGATTTCCGAGTAGGCAATGGCAAGCCACTCCAGTACTCTTGCCTAGAAAATCCCATGGATGGAGGAGCCTGGTAGGCTGCAGTCTGTGGGATCGCTAAGGGTCGGGCACAACTGAGCGACTTCACTTTCACTTTTCACTTTCACACATTGGAGAAGGAAATGGCAACCCACTCCAGTGTTCTTGCCTGGAGAATCCCAGGGATGGGGGAGCCTGGTGGGCTTCCGTCTGTGGGGTCACACAGAGTCGGACACGACTGAAGTGACTCAGCAGCAAGGTAGATTTATTCCTAGATATTGTATTC
Organism: Moschus berezovskii; assembly: GCF_049115385.1. NCBI lineage: Eukaryota > Metazoa > Chordata > Mammalia > Artiodactyla > Moschidae > Moschus > Moschus berezovskii. The sequence goes on along the minus strand of NC_142461.1, from coordinate 96,670,524 downwards.
TTTTTGATGTGATGGTGAACAGGATTGTTTCCTTAATTTCTCTCCCTGATGTTTTATTGTTAGTGTGTAGAAGTGTAAGCCTAATAGGCTGCAGTCCATGGGGTCGTGAAGAGTCGGACACGACTGAGCGACTTCATTTTCACTTCTCACTTTCATGCATTGAGAAGGAAATGGCAACCCACTCCAGTGTTCTTGCCTGGAGAATCCCAGGGACGGGGGAGCCTGGTGGGCTGCCGTCTATGGGGTTGCACAGAGTTGGACGCGACTGAAGCGACTTAGCAACAGCAGCAGAAGTGTAACAGATTGCTGTGTATTAATTTTGTAAACTGCAACCTTACTAAATTTGTTTATAATCTGATAGTATTCTAGTAGTAGCCTTTGTATTTTCCAAGTATAATATCATGTCATCTGCAAACAAGGACAGCTTTATTTTTTCTTTTCTAATTTGGTGCCACTTCTTTCTTCTCTAATTTTTGTGGCTAGGACTTCCAAAACTATGTTGAGTAAAAGTGGCAAGAGTGGACATCCTTGTCTTTTTCTTGATCTTAGTGGAAGTGCTTTTAGCTTTTCATTGTTGAGTATGATGTTGACTCTAGGTTTGTCATTCTTTTAGTTGTTGCTGTTCGGTTGTTAAATTGTGTTGACCCTTTGCAACCCTATGGACTGTAGCCCACTGGGCTCCTCTGTCCCTGGGGTTCTCCAGGCAGGAATACTGGAGTATTGCCATTTCCTTCTCCAGGGGATCTTCCTGGACCAGGGGTTGGACCCACATCTCCTGACCAGCATATTCTTTACCTCTGAGCCTCCAGGGAAGCCCAGGTCTATCCTATGTAACCTTTATTATGTTGAGGTGAACATGAGTGAGCAAACTCAAGGAGATAATGAAGGATTGGATATCCTGGTGTGCTACAGTCAATGGGGTCACAAAGAGCCAGATATGATTGAGCAACTGAACAACAGATGTTCTCTATATGCCAACTTTCTGTAGTTTTTTTCATAAATGGATATTGAATTTTGTTAAAATGTGTTTCTTCATCTATTGAGATGATCATATGGTTTTATTTTTCAATTTGTTGGTGTGGTGTATGACACTGATTCATTTGTAGGTATTTAAGAATCCTTGCATCCCTGGGATAAATAATCCCACTAAACATCAGTGTATGGTCTTTTAAATGTGTTGTTGGATTCAGATTGCTAGTTTTTGTTGAGAACTTTTGTATCTGTGTGGTGTGTCACACTGATTGACTTGCAGATACTGAAAAATTTTTGCACCCATGGGATAATACTACTTGACCATGGTGTGTATGATCCTTTTAACATGCTTTTAAGTTCTGTTTCCTAGTATTTTGTTGAGAATTTTTCTATGTTCATCAGTGAAATTGACCTTTATTTTCAGTGTTTGTAAGAATTTGTCCATTTCTTCTTGTCCATTTTATTGGTATGTACTATAGTTTCTTGGAGTACTATCCTATGATCCTTTTTTCCCCGCTGTGGGGTCCATTGTAATTTCTTTTCATTTCTGTTTCCATTGTAATTTCTCCTTTTTCATTTCTAATTTTATTGATTTGAGCTCTCTCCTTTTTTTTCTGATGAGTCTTACTTAAAGTTTATTACCTTTTTTATCTTTTCAGAGAACGAGCTTTTAGTTTCATTGATCTTTTCTCTTGTTTTGTTCACTTATATTTCATTTACTTCTGCTCTGATCTTTATGATTTCTTTCCTTTTACTAACTTCAGGTTTTGTTTGTTCTTCTTTCTCTGGTTGATTAGGTAAAGGTTAGGAAGTTTATTTGTAATTATTTTTGTTTCCTAAGTTAAGATAGTATTACTATAAACTGCCCTCTGAAAATTGATTTTGCTGTGTCCCATAGATTTGGGATTGTCATATTTTGATTTTCATTTATTTCAGGTAATTTTTACTTTCTCTTTGATTTCTTTGATTCATTGGTTGTTTAATATGGTATTGTTTATCTTCTACACATTTGTGTTTTTTACAGTTTTTTTTTTTTTTCTTGTAGGCTATTGCTGTTCTCTTAGTATGTGGTCAGAAAAGGTTCTTACTATGATTTCTATTTTTAAAATTTTATCAATACTTGCTTCTTGGCCCAGTATGTGGTCAATCCTGGAGAATATTCAATATACACTTGAAAAGGATGTGTATTCTGCTGCTTTTGGATCGAATTGTCTGCAGATATTGATTAAGTCTATCAGGTTTAATGTGTCATTTAAGATATGATTTTCCTTACTGAGTTTTCTGTCTTGGATGACATGTCCGATGATGAAAATTGGATGTTAAAGTGACCCGCCATTACTGTGTTACCGTTTATTTCTTCTTTATGGCTATTAGTATTTGCCTTTTATATTTGAGTACTCCTATGTTGGGTGCATATATATTTACAACTTTTATATCTTCTCTTGGATTGATCCTTTGATTCTCATGTGGTGTCCTTCTTTATCTCTGGTAGTAGTCTTTATTTTAAAGTTTATTTGTCTTGTATGAGTATTGATGCTTTCTTTCTATTTCTATTTGCATCAGATACCTTTTTTACATTTTCTCACTTTCAGTCTGTATGTGTCCCTAGATCTGATGTGGAGTTTTTGTAGACAGCATGTTCATGGGTCTTGTTTTTGAATCCATTCATCCAGTCTGTATCCTTTTGTTGGTGCATTTAGTCCATTTATAGTTAAAGTAATTATCAGTATGTAAATGGCCATCCACTCCAGTGTTCTTGCCTGGAGAATCCTGTGGACTGAGGAGCTGGACAGGCTACCGTCCATGTGGTTGAAAGAGCCAGACACGACTGAGTGACTAACACTTTTACTTACTTTCATGCTCATGTTGCATGAAATTTTGAAATTGAGTTTGATTTCTTTTTATAGTTATTTTTCCCCCTTCTTCCTATCTTGAACTCTTCTTGTTGTTGTTGTTCAGTTGCTCAGTTGTGTCCAGCACTTTGCAATCCCATGGACTGCAGCATGCCAGGTTTCCCTGTCCTTTACCTTGTCCTGAAGTTTGCTCAAACTCATGAGTTGATGATTCCATCCAACCATCTCCTCCTCTGTCACCCTTGTCTCCTCATGCCCCTAATCTTAACCAGCATCAGGGTCTTTTCCAGTGAGTTGACTCTTCACATCAGGTGACCAAAAGATTGGAGCTTCAGCATTAGTCCTTCCAATGAATATTCAGGGTTGATTTCCTTTAGGATTGATTGGTTTGGTCTTCTTTCTGTCCAAGAGTCTCTCAAAAGTCTTCTCCAGTACGATAGTTTGGAAGCGTCTCTTTTCATGAGATATAATTAATAACTTTATTGCTGTGTTTTGGTTCCTTTTTTTGTGTGTGTATATTGTAGATTTTAAATTTTTGATTAGTATGAGGATTTGATATGACAGGCTATATATAAGCAAGATTGTTTTAAGTTGCTGGTCTTTTAATTTCAAATGTATTTATTATATTCTGTTTTGTGCTCTCCTCACAATTGCTGGTTTTGATATATTTTTGTGCAGATGATTTCCTATCTTTACTTTATGTTTGGATCTACCAGTGAGATTTTTTATTTGAAACTGTGATGTTTCTAGTAGTGTCTTTTCTGCCTAGAGTAGTTACTTTAGCATTTGATGCAAAGCTGGTTAGGTGCTACTACATTCTCTTAGCTTTAGCTTGTCTGTAAAGCTTTTGAATTACTTTAGAATCTGAATGAGAGCCTTGTTGGGTAGACTATTCTTGGTTGTAGGTCTTGCCTTTCATCACTTTCAGTATATTGTGCCACTCCCTTTTGGCCTGCAGAGTTTTTGCTAAGGAGTCAGCTTATAAACTTAAGGAAGTTCCCTTATACATTATTTGTTGCTTTTCCCATATTGCTTTTAGTATTTTTTCCTTTCAGTTCAGTTCATTCGCTTAGTCGTGTCCGACTCTTTGAGACCCCATGAACCACAGCACGCCAGGCCTCCCTGTCCATCACCAACTCCCAGAGTTTTTCCTTTACCTTTGGTCAATTTTGTTACTGTATGTTTTGCTGTGTTACTCCTTTGGTTTATCCTGCCTGGGATTCTCTGCCCTTGGTCTTGGGTGACTATTTCCTTTCCCATGTTAAGGAAGTTTTCAGCAACTATATTTTCTTAGGCACCTTTTCTATTCTTTTTTGATACCCCTGTAACACAAATATTAGTACTTTTAATGTTCCAGAGGTCTCTTACTCTGTTCTCATTTCTTTTCATTATGTTTTAAAATTTTGTTTGACGGTGATGATTGTGTGATGGCAACGATTTACACCTTTCTGCCTTCCAGCCTGCTTACCTTTTTGTCTGCCTCATTTGTTCTGCTATTGATTCTTTACATTGTATTTTTCATTTCAGTTACTTTGTTTTTTAAAGATTTTCTTAATGTGGAGCATTTTTTTAAAGTCTTTGTTGAATTTTTTATTGCTTCTGTTGATTGTGTTCTGGTATTTTGGTCATGAGGCATGTTGGATCTTAGGTCCCTGACCGGGGATTGACCCCACACCTCCTGCATTGGAAGGTGAAGTCTTAACCACTTAATTTCCAGGGAAGTCCCATTTTCAGTTATTTTGTTGTTTTTCTCTCATTGTTTGTTCTTTGGATCTTACAGGTCTTTGTTAAACATTTTTTTATCTTCTCATTCTGTGCCTTCATTCTTTTTCTGAGACATTGGTTCATCTTTACTGTCATTACTCTGGATTCTGTTTTGGGTAGATTGCAATTCTTTTTTGGTTAGATTGCCTATCACCACTTAGTTTTTCTTTAGTTTTATCTTGTTCCTTCATTTGGAACATACTTCTTTGCAGTCTCATTTTGTCTAATCTTCTACGTTTGCCATCTCTGTTCTGTAAGCTTCAGGGTTGTTATTCCTCTTATTTCTGATGTCCATCTCCAATCCTGTGGAATTTCTGTCATCAAGCACCACTGGCCTTCAAAGCCAAATGCTCTGGGGGCTCGTCCTTCTGACACCAGATCTCCAGGATAGAGAGCCTGACATGGGACTCAGAACTGTCACTCCTGTGGGATAACCTCTGTGATATAGTTATTTTTCACTTTGTTGGCCCCCCCACCTGACAGGTATGGGATTTGTATTCCTTTTTTGACTCTCCTGCTATCTTTTGTTGTCTTCTTTATCTTTGTAGTAGAACATCATTTTTGGTACGTTCCAGTGTGGTTTTTGGTTTTTTTTTTAATGATTATTCAACACTTAATTGATTTTGGTATTTTCAAGAGAGGAGGTGAGCTCATGTCTTGTACTCCCCCATCCTGTCTCTCTCCTGTAATTCTGTGATTGCATTGTCAAGTACTCAGGTACAATCTGTATTTCTCTGAATTTTCACTCACAAAAAATTCAAGCCCTGAGGAAGTAGAGAGTAAAGCTCATGGGAACATCAGAATAGGAAAGCTCTGCTGTTATTTAGGAAACAAATGTCCTAGATAAGAGTTGGCACAGCTCCTTCTCAGATACTGGAGCCCAGACAGAAGCTCCTTTTTCCCGCAGGTGTGGCCACACACAAGCCCTTGTCCTGAAGCCACTGTGGTGCCTCCTCAGCCAGGTATGAGGGAAAAAAGATCTCTTGACCTCAGGAAAGAATGACCGTCAAGTATCTTGGTGCTGAGATTTAAAGCAGTTGGCAGAGACTAGAGAGGATGGCTTTTTCTCCTACTGCTTCATACTGGAGCAAAGACATATTTGCATATGAGTCACCCTCTTTCGCAAGCTTTAGTTTCAGAACTAATTATATGTGTGATCTAGAATAGCATGGTGAGAATTAACCTGGGAATTTTTTTTTAATCTAAGACTAATGTGTAAATGTAGACAGACACAAACATTTTGTAAGAAAATAGCTCAGAAATGCTCAGTCAAATTAATATGAATATTACATGGAACATGTTTACTTCTAATTTTGATGAAGGGGAAGTACACTGTGTTAGAAGAATGTGATAAAGAAGTCAGTGCCAAGTTCGTGGCTGCTTCCCATTGTAGGGTTAATTAGATGTTTTATTTTCCCCTACTAATACTGTTATTTATCTTGGGAGGGGGAAAGACTAAATTATAGTCCATGTTGTATGTTCTGGATGGTCTTACTATCTGTTATTTTTGTTGTCATTCCTGAACAAACATGAAAAGCACTTCTCTTATGGAATATAAAGTGAGGTAAAAATTTTTTTTCCTCATCTTTTCACTGTTTGTTCAGGGAAGAATAAGAAATAAAATTGGATGAGAATTTTTCTTGAGAACTAAAGAAAAGGATATTCTTTCTTTCCTCACTGTTCCAGTGAAATATCATTCAGGAAGGTTATACCTTCAAAAGACAGTTTGGTCTTTCATCTACTCTAATAAATATTGGAACAAAACTGACGTTTTCCAGTCCTGTGGCCACTGCTGTTTTCCAAATTTGCTGGCATATTGAGTGCAGCACTTTCACAGCATCATTGTTTAGGATTTGCAATAGCTCAACTGGAATTCCATCATCTCCACTAGCTTTGTTAATTGTGATTCTTCCTAAGGCCCACTTGACTTCGCATTCCAGGATGTCTGGCTTTAGGTGAGTGATCACACCATCGTGGTTATCTGGGTCATTGAGACCTTCTTTGTATAGTTCTTCTGTGTATTCTTGCCACCTCTTCTTAATATCTTGTGCTTCTGTTAGGTCCATACCATTTCTGTCCTTCATTGTGCCCATCTCTGCATGAAAGTTCCCTTGGCATCTCTAATTTTCTTGAAGAGATCTCTAGTCTTTCCCATTCTATTGTTTTCCTCTATTTCTTTGGATTGATCATTGAGGAATGCTTTCTAATCTCTCCTTGCTGTTCTTTGGAATTATGCATTCAAATGGTTATATCACTTTTTCTCATTTGCCTTTAGCTTCTTTTCTTTTTTCAGCTATTTGTAAGGCCTCTTCAGACAACCATTTTGCCTTTTTGTATTACTTTTTCTTGGGGATGATCTTGATCCCTGCTTCCTGTATGATGTCATGAACCTCCATCCATGATTCTTGAGGCACTCTATCAGATCTAATCCCTTGAATCTGTTTGTCACTTATACTATATAATCGTAAGGGATTTGATTTAGGTCATACCTGATTGGTCTAGTGGTTTTCCCTACTTTCTTCAATTTCATTCTGAATTTGGCAATAAGGACTTCATGATCTGAGCCACAGTCAGCTCCCAGTCTTGGTTTTGCTGACTATATAGAGCGTCTCCATCTTTGGCTGCAAAGAATATAATCAGTCTGATTTCAGCATTGACCATCTGGTGATGTCCATGTGTAGAGCCTTCTCTTGTGTTGTTGGAAGAGGGTGTTTGCTATGACCAGTGCATTCTCTTGGCAAAACTCTATTAGCCTTTGCTCTGTTTTGTATTGTACTCCAAAGCCAAATTTGCCTGTTACTGCAGGTGTTTCTTGACTTCCTACTTTTGCATTCCAGTCCCCTATAATGAAAATGACATCTTTTTTGGGTGTTAGTTCTAGAAGGTCTTCATAGAACCATTCAACATCAGCTTCTTTAGCATTAGTGGTTGGGGCATAGACTTGGATTACTGTGATATTGAATGGTTTGCCTTGGAAATGAACAGAGTTCTATCGTTTTGGAGATTGCAAAACTGCAATACTTTGGCCATCTCGTGCGACGAGTTGACTCATTGGAAAAGACTCTGATGCTGGGAAAGGTTGGGGGCGGGAGGAGAAGGGGACGACCGAGAATGAGATGGCTGGATGGCATCACCGACTCTGTGGACATGAGTTTGAGTGAACTCCGGGAGTTGGTGATGGACAGGGAGGCCTGGCGTGCTGTGATTCATGGGGTCGCGGAGAGTCGGACACGACTGAGCGACTGAACTGAACTGAACTGAAGAGTACATCATGAGAAATGCTGGGCTGGAAGAAGCACAAGCTATAATCAAGATTCCTGGGACTAATATCAATAACCTCAGATATGCAGATCACAGCACCCTTATGGCAGAAAGTAAAGAAGAACTAAAAGCCTTTTGATGAAAGTGAAAGAGAAGAGTGAAAAAGTACGCTTAAAACTCAACATTCAGAAAACTAAGATCATGGCATCAAGTCCTATCATTTTATGCCAAATAGATGGGGGAACAATGGAAACAGTGAGAGACTTTATTTTGGGAGCTCCAAAATCACTGCAGATGGTGACTGTAGCCGTGAAATGAAGAGACGCTTGCTCCTTGGAAGAAAAGTTATGACCAACCTAGACAGCATATTAAAAAGCATAGACTACTTTGCCAACCAAGGTCCGTCTAGTCAAAGCTATGGTTTTTTAGTTGTCACATGTAGATATGAGAGTTGGACTATAAAGAAAGCTGAGTGCTGAAGAATTGATGCTTTTGAACTGTGGTCCTGGAGAAGACTCTGGAGAGTCCCTTGGGCTGCAAGGAGATCCAACCAGTCTATCCTAAAGGAAACCAGTCCTGAATATTCATTAGGAGGACTGATGCTCAAGTTGAAACTCCAATACTTTGCACACCTGATGGAAAGAAATGACTGTTTATAAAAGACTCTGATCCTTGGAAATACTGAAAGCAGAATAAAAAGCGGATGACAGAGGATGTAATGGTTGGATGGCATCGTCGACTCAATGGACATGTTTGAGTTCTCTCTGGGAGTTGGTGATGGACAGGGCAGCCTGGTGTGCTACAGTTCATGGGGTCGCAAAAAGTCAGACATGACTGACTGACTAACCTGAACTAAATCGCTATTGGAGAATAGAGTTCTTTGATGTCAACTGTTTTCAGTACTCAATATTTCTAAAAAAAATAGAGTTTTCATATTTCTTCTTCTGGGTGTTGTCTAGTTTTCTTCTTTCTAATCATCAAGTTACCATCTCTTCTACTTTTTAAAGAGAGTTCACAAAGTATTTTAAAGTCTAACACAGGCAGTATATTCTTGTATTCTTATTTCTCTTTGTTTCTTTATCAAACATTATCTTCCTTACATCTCTCTTCAGTTTAGTTCAGTTTAGTTGCTCAGTCATGTCTGACTCTTTGTGACCCCATGGACTGCAGCATGTCAGGCCTCCCTGTCCATCACCAATTCCTGGATTCTACGCAAATTCATGTTATTGAGTTGGTGATGTCAACCATCTCATCCTCTGTCATCCCCTTCTCCACCTGCCCTCAATCTTTCCCAGCATCAGAGTATTTTCAAATAGTCAGTTCTTTGCATCAGGTGCCCAAAGTGTTGGAGTTTCAGATTCAGCATCAGTCCTTCCAATGAACACCCAGGACTGATCTCCTTTAGGATGGACTGGTTGGATCTCCTTGCAGTCCAAGGGACTCTCAAGAGTCTTCTCCACCACCACAGTTCAAAAGTATCAATTCTTCGCTGCTCAGCTTTCTTTACAGCCCAACTCTCACATCCATACATGACTACTGGAAAAACCATAGCCTTGACAAGACGGACCTTTGATGGCAAAGTAATGTCTCTGCTTTTTAATATGCTGTCTAGGTTGGTCATAACTTCCTTGCCAAGGAGTAAGCGTCTTTTAATTTCGTGGCTGCACTCAGCATCCGCAGCGATTTTGGAGCCCCCCAAAAAAGTCTGTCACTCTTTCCATTGTTTCCTCATCTATTTGCCATTAAGTCATGGGACTGGATGCCATGATCTTAGCTTTCTGAATGTTAAGCTTTAAGCCTACTTTTTTACTCTCCTCTTTCACTTTCATCAAGAGGCTCTTTAGTTCTTACTTTCTGCCATAAGGGTGGTGTCATCTGCATATCTTAGATTATTGGTATTTCCCCCAGCAATCTTGATTCCAGCCTGTGATTCCTCCAGCCCAGCTTTTCTCATTATATACTCTGCATGTAAGTTAAATAAGCAGGGTAACAATGTATACCCTTGACATACTCCTTTTCCTATTTGGAACCAGTCTGTTGTTCCATGTCCAGTTCTAACTGTTGCTTCCTGACCTGCATACAGGTTTCTCAAGAGGCAGGTCAGGTGGTCTGGTATTTCCACCTTTTTCAGAATTTTCCACAGTTTATTGTGATCCACACAGTCAAAGGCTTTTGCATAGTAAATAAAGCAGAAATAAATGTTTTCTGGAACTCTCTTACTGTTTCGATAATCCAGCAGATGTTGGCAATTTGATCTCCTGTTCCTCTGCCTTTTCTAAAACCAACATGAATATCTCTCTTGCTTCCTATAATATCTCCATACCTGATGCCTGATATGCAAAACAGACAGTATTTTTTGTATAGATTGATGTATTCAGTTTCTATAGGAATCACCTCCTGTCCCCAAGACAAAGGAACTAAAAATTAAGTATTAGTTACTCCTTATGAGTTGTGATAAAACCCATGCTTCTTAAAGTTGAGCTTATTAACCAAAATGAAACAAATTAATTGAATATAATCTTTAATTGTAAACTTGGTATCATTTTCATATCTAACAGAGTAGTTGTTAGGTACAGTGTCTAGATTCACATGTTTTGAACTGAAATTCTGACTTCACTGTTGTTTATGATTTGGGTTAATCACTTGAAATTTTGTGCTTTGCTTTTGTCATGTGTGATAACCAACTCTGGAAGGCAGGCAGCTTAAATGAGATTATTCATATGTAGGGTTTTGAATCAGTGCCTGATCCTTAGGAAGCTACTATCTTTATTATATCTATTTCATCTTATCCTGATAGGGAGTGGCCTCTGTTGTCCAGGAACCCCCTAGGTGGATATATAGAGGAGTCAGAGTTTATTGTGAGTTCAGAAAGAATGGGTCCACCCTAAATTAATTAGTCACTAAAGATCTAAATGCTACTTTCCCTGACTTGTTTTACCATATACTTGGAAATGGCATAAAGAATAAATATACAGAAGAAAGACTGCAAATCAGAGAGGGGAGGACTGGACACCAAGAAGGTAGTGATGCCTGTTGATCTTATTGCTTTCCTGCTTCCCTGATTTGTAGATAAGTGTGGTTTAAGTTCTCATCCCAGCACTGGCACTAATTGCTGTGGGCAACAACAAAAAACAAAGCAGAACACCAAAAATTCAGTTTTTGAGCCTCTTGCTTCCTTCTGTGAAAAAGTAAGAAATTATATGAAATAATCTCAATTCATTTTAACTCTAAAGTTGCATGATTTTATGTCTTCCTCCCACACTCTTCAGAATAGAATACTTTGACATTATTTTAATGAATATAAAAATTAAGCAAAATTTTTATTTTTGCTAATAACTACAGTATATTACAGTAAACATTTTCCCCTAATTTATAAGCAGTAAATACCAACTTGTTAGCAAGTAAATATACTTCTCAAATGGAAGCATATTAATTCTGACCATTATGATTATTTTAATTAATATTAGTATTTCTAATGCCATTAGAGCTGAAAAGTGTTGGTTGCAAAGGATTTTATATTAAATGGTAATTCTGTTTTTTGGGAAAAAACTAGCTTTGTATTTAAAAATCTTAACACTGGGTAAATCATCTTTACATTTGTGAGGATTTTTATTTTCTGAGTTTTAGTAACTCTTTTCTAATTATTGAAAATTACTTGTGGCCAGGATGAAGTTATGTTTTTGTAAATATGTAAATTGTTTTGGGAGAAGGAAATGGCAACCCACTCCAGTGTTCTTGCCTGGAGAATCCCAGGGACATAGGAACATGGCAAGCTACAGTCTGTGGGGTCGCTAGAGTCAGACACAACTTAGTGACTAAACTACTACTACTAAAATTCACATTGGAGAAGGAAATGGCAACTCACTCCAGTATTCTTGCCTGGAGAATTCCATGGACAGAGGAGCCTAGTGGGCTGCAGTCCATGGGGTCACAAAGAGTCGGACATGACTGAGTGACTAACACACACACAAACTGTTTTGGGATAGGTGTCTAGCAACATATGTCCTAAGAGCTTCAGCACTGATTATACTGAAGGAAGGTATGTTCTTTCCTTTGGAAGAGAGCATCTCTGTGGGAAATGAAGGCTTTCTTAATAATGACATAAACATAGGCTTGTTTTATTTTCACCTATCAATTTGAAAGGAATATTTTAACATTTGCAGCTGTCTCATTATTTTCTTAGTTTCAAGAAGATTCCAAATGACCTTTAGAAACATTTTGTGAAATAGTCCCTGATGCAAACTGTAGAGGAAAAAAGTGCCATGAGCAATTGGGCACAGCATGCTACTATTTGTCTGCCATTAATATACCATACAGATCTACAGCAGGAGGCAGAAGCCTAGAGGATATATTTTCCAAACATTTGCGGGGTGAAAGCTGCCCTACTCGGATGGGTATATTTGTTCAGCTGCAGCTGCCTTGGAAAACATCCCCTGATGGGGCTGTGGTGAGGAGCTCTTCCCTTTTTCAGCACCTCTTTAACTACTAGTTGGTTAACCTCTCAGAGCTCGTCTGGGTATTCTGATCTCTAACTTCTCCTTCTTTGTTCATTAATTAATTGCCCATCTGTTAGGCATAATGTTTCTGGGTGTACTGGAGAACAGAGAGCAAACCACAAAGGCACAATTACTGTCCGTAAAAGAGAGTCATCAAGGTACATTTTCTTTAGAGAAAAATAGGTTTGCAAATACCCTTTGCTAGTTACTGCTTTATTTGGAAGCTTGGTCCTGGCCACTCGTTACCTGTTACAAGGAAACTGGGAACTTGAAATTCTAGGGTAGAGTTTCCCAAACTTATTTAACCTTATAATTATGCCAGCGTTATATCATATCCCTACTAGTCTGAGCTCATGAGATAAAACTCACTAATTGATTTAAAATGACACATACTTTAACAAATTGACCACTAGAAAAAATTATCAATAGGAGGAAATAAAAATCTGAACTTTGGAGCCAAACAAAATTAATAGTAGTGACATACCTATTAAGTATTTTTTTAACCAGTAAGATTTTTTTAAGGTTTAAAAAAGCAGAAGTCTATCAGTTTTATAGTTTTGTTACAAAACATGAATTTGAAAACATTTTAAAACCAGAAGAGTGTTTTTGTTTCTTTTTAATAAATCACACATTGAATAAATATTAGAAATATTGCCAAATTTCTCACTTCAAGTGCAACACCAACATAATATTTTGTTTTCATTATATTACTCTATAATGAATGAATGTTTTCATTATAGAGTAATATATATATATAATTCTTTATAAAATATATATGCACCATTCTTTGTAAAATGATAGAGAAGGAGCAAAAGTATGAATCGTACAATTTGCAGATTTTCAAAGGGTCTTAAATTAAGCTGCTCCTTAAAACATTTCTTCACCAATAAAACACATAGAAATAAAGAGAATAATAAGATAAACTTCCATGTTCCTCTAAACAATCTTCAACAACAATAAGTTTTCTGCTCTGTTTCATTAATAATTTCCTTTATTTTCTGTGAATTGGTAGCTAGATCTAGTTGTTTAGCATCCTCTTGTATGCAATCAAGAGGCACATTGTATATTTTTGTCTAAATTTATTATAGAGATTCATCAATAGGTTCCCATAAAGCCATCTCTCTCATATATATCAAATTTTTACCCAAGGCTTTTAGCATATATTAATGGTATTGCCTAGATGCATTATTTCATTAGATATTCTAAAATAGTATCTTTGTAGTTTTAGCATGATCCTTATATTTATTAGCTTTGATTCTTACATAAAGAAGATCTTTATATTCAATTTTATGACTTTGAAAGTCCACTGAAGACAGTTAGACAGATGCTCAATTCTTCTTCCTTGCCAGTTCTCAAAATTATGGTGTAGTGCCATTGTAAACTCTTAAGGACACCAATAATTTGTGCTCTGTTTTGTCATTTTTATTTTTGTTTTGTTTTCAGAACTCATGGATTTTAACATATTGATATTTTATGATTTCAGTCCATCACAGACATTATTCTTTTTGATGCTCAAACTATCCTGTCAGTGCCAGAGGCATTAGACTCCTCTTTCTTTGATTGATTTCTTGCTTTTCTAGGTAAAAATGTATATTTCAGGTTCATCGTTTACATTTCATTCCCTTGACTCTGAATCAGCCATTTGTCCAAGGAGTCCTGGTTCCTTTCATTAGAAAGTTGCAGTAAGAGATGACAACATGATCATTAGGGATGCTTTTTGCTTCTAGGACTTTTCAGGGCACAGAGCTAAAAAATATATAAACTTTAGGAAAACAATAAATCTTGAATTCATACTCATATTTGGAATTGGTGTTACAGAGTTTTACTTAATGTGTAAAATGATTTTAAAAATATGTATATCTTTCCCCTTTCTGAAAATTTTAGAGACTAATATAACAATATTTGTTTTATGATATGTATGTATATAAAATATTTTATGTATATACAAAGTAATAGTTACCTCTATTATCAGCAAAAATTGCCTACTGAAACCATTTTAAAATCTGTGTGGTTCTTTTCAGGCCTTAGAGTATGTAAGTTTACACTTTTTATTCAGAGTATTGTTTTAGGGGAATTTTCTGATGGCTCAGTTGTGAGGATTCAGTACTTTTTCTGTCGTGGCCGTGGTTCAGTTCCTGCTCAGGGGAACTAAAATACCTTAAACCATGCAGTTCAGCCAAAAAAAAAAAAAGATTTGAAAAAATAATTTGAAATAACCCTTACATTATCTGTTTATTCCACTAAACTTATATACTTTTCACTTTATTTTTATCATTTTAATTTTAAAGGATTGTTTTGGTTTCTGTTTTTATTTAATTTTAGCTTTTTAATCAAGAAAAAATATTGACATGATTCCAGAGTCAAAACTATGAACCAAAATAGTTATGGTTCCCAGCTTCACCCTCTCCCCTTCTTACTCTTTCTTTCTGACAAAGTAACCATTTTGATTGCTTTGCAGATTATCTTTCCACTTTTAAAAATTGAAATAAGTTCACATACAGTATGTTAGTGTCAGATAAAAGCATAGTATGTTTACATAGATTACAAAATAATCACCACAAGTCTAGTAACAATCTGTCCCATACAAAGTTATTATGATATTTTTTACCATATCTGTTATGCTTTATGTTATATCTCTGTAACATTTATTTTATTGAAAAAAGAAATGGCGACCCACTCCAGTATTTTTGCCTGGAAAATTCCATGGTTACAGGAGCCTGGTGGGCGACAGCCCACAGGGTCACAAAGAGTCAGACATGAATTTGTTGTTCTGTCACTCATTGTGTCCGACTATCTGTGACTCCATGGACTGCAGCCAATAACCGGAGCACTCCAGGATGCCCTGTCCTTCTCTATCTCCCAGAGTTTTCTCGGATTCATGTCCACTGAGTTGGTGATGCCATCCAACCATCTCAACCTGTGTTGCCCTCTTCTCCCCATGCCCTCAATCAGTTTCAGCATCAGGGTATTTTCCACTGAGTCGGCTCTTCGCATCAGGTGGCCAGAGTATCAGAGCTTCAGCTTTAGTCCTTCCAATGAATATTCAGGACTGATTTCCTTTAGGATGGACTGGTTTGATCTCCTTGCAGTCCAAGGAACTCTCCAGAGTCTTCTCCAGGATCACAGTTCAAAAGCACCAATTCTTTGGCTCTCAGCCTTCTTTATGGTCCAACTCTCACATCTGTACTTGATTATTGGAAAAACCATAGTTTTGACTATGTGTCGGACCTTTGTTGGCAAAGTGATGTCTCTGCTTTTTAACACGCTGTCTAGGTTTGTCATAGCTTTTCTTCCAAGTAGCATGAGTCTTTTAAATTCATGGCTGCAGTCACTGTCCATGGTGATTTTGGAGGCTAAGAAAATAAAATCTGTCACTGTTTCCATTATTTCCCCATCTATTTGCCATGAAGTGATGGGACTGGATGCCATGATCTTTATTTTTCTAATGTTGAATTTTAAGCCAGCTTTTTCACTGTCCTCTTTCACCTTCATCAAGAGGCTCTTTAGTCCCTCTTCCCTTTCTGCCATTAGGGTGGTGTCATCTGCATGTCTGAGGTTATTGATATTTCTACCAGCAGTCCTGATTCCAGCTTGAGTATCATCCAGTCCAGCATTTCATATGTTGTACTCTGCATATAAATTAAATAAGTAGGCTGAGAGTATACAGCCTTGATGTATTCCTTCCCCAATGCTGAACCAGTTCATTGTTCTATATCCAGTTCTAACTGTTGCTTCTCGATCTACATATAGGTTTGGCAGGAAGCAAGTGAAATGGTCTGGTATTCTCATCTCTTTAAAATTTTTCCACACTTTATTGTTATCCACACTGTCAGAGGATTTAAGTGTAGTCAAAGAAGCAGAAGTACATATTTTCCTGGAATTCTCTTGCTTTTTCTATGACCCAGCAGATGTTGGCAATTTGATCTCTTGTTCCTCTGCCTTTTCTAAATCTAGCTTGTACATCTGGAAATTCTCAGTTCACATATTATTGAAGCTCAGCTTGAAGGATTTTGAGCATTACATTGCTGGCATGTGAAATGAGCGCAGTTATACAGTAGTTTAAGCATTCTTGGCTTTGCCCTTCTTTTGGAATGAAAAATGACCTTTTCCAGTTCTGTAGCCACTGCTGAGTTTTCCAAATTTGCTGGCATATTGAGTGCAGCACTTTAACAGCCTCATCTGTTAGGATTTGAAATAGCTCAGTTGGTATTTCATCACCTCCACTAACTTTGTTTGTAGTAATTCTTCCTAAGATCCCCTTGACTTCACACTCAGGGTGTCTGGCTCTAGGTGAGTGACCACACCATCATGGTTATTTGGGTCATTGAGACCTTTTTTCTATAGTTCTTCTGTGTGTTCTTACCACATTTTCTTAATATCTTCAGCTTCTGTTAGGTCTGTATCATTTCTGTTCGTTATTGTGCCCATCTTTGTGTGGAATGGTGCCTTGGTATCTCTGATTTTGTTGAAGAGATCTCTGGTCTTTCTCAATCTATTGTTTTCCTGTATTTCTTTTCATTGTTCCCTTTTCATATGTGAAATGAATCACCAGTCCAGGTTTGATGCATGATACAGGATGCTTGGGGCTGGTATACTGGGATGACCCAGAGGGATGGCATGGGGGAGTTGGGAGGGGGGTTCAAGATGGGGAACACATGTACACCTGGGGCAAATTCATGTCAATGTATGGCAAAACTAATACAACAATATAAAGTAATTAGCCTCCAATTAAAATAAATAAATTAAAAAAAATTTTTTAAAAAAGGCTTTCTTATCTCTCCTTACTCTTCTTTGGAACTCTGCATTCAGTTCGGTATATCTTTCCTTTTTTTCTTTGCCTTTCCCTTCTCTTCTTTTCTCAGCTATTTGTAAGGCGTTTTCAGACAACCATTTTACCTTCTTGCATTTTTTTTTCCTTGGGGATGGTTTTGATCATTCTCTTTTGTACAATATTTGAACCTCTGTCCCTAGTTATTCTGGAGAAGGAAAAGGCAACCCACTCCATTACTCTTGCCTGGAAAATTCCATGGACTGAGGAGCCTGGTAAGCTACAATCAGGCACTCTGTCTATCAGATCTACTCCCTTGAATCTATTTGTCACTTCCATTGTATAATCTTAAGGGATTTGATTTAGATCATACCTGAATGGTCTAGTTGTTTCTACTACTTCCTTCAATTTAAGTCTGAATTTTGCAGTAAGGAGTTCATGATCTGAGCCACAGTCAGCTCCCGGTCTTGTTTCCTGACTGTATAGAGCTTCTCCATCATTTTTGCCTGCAAAAAATATAATCAATCTGATTTTGGTATTGACCATCATGAATATGAAAGTGTCAGTCACAGTCATGTCTGACTCTTTGCGGTCCAATGGACTGTAGCCTGCCAGGCTCCTCTGTCCATAGGATTCTCCAAGCAAGAATACTCGGGTAGTTGCCATTCCGTTCTCCAGAAGATCTTTCCAACCCAGGGATCGAACCCGGGTCTTTCAAATTACAGGCAGATTCTTTACCATTTGAGCCACGAGAGAAGCAAGTATTGACCATCATATGTTTTTTTCAAATTCATGTTCTTATTTGCTTTGAGTAAGTACTCAGAAGTGAAGCTGTTGGTTCAACTATAATCTCCTCAAAATTTTCCTCATGCCCTTTTTTTTTCTCTTCTTTTTCTGGGACCCCAAAAATTCGAATGTTGGTCTGTTTGATATGGTCCCAGACATCTCTGAGACTTTCCTCAGTTCTTTTAATTTCTTTTTACTTTATTCTGCTCTTCAGAAGTTACTTCCACAATTTTATCTTCCAGCTCACTGATTCATTCCTCTGCTTCAGATATTCTTCGATTGATTCCTTCTAGAGTATTTTTAATTTCAGTAATTGAGTTGTCTCTGCATGTTTATTCTTTTATCTTTCTAGGTCTTTTTTAATTGATTCTTTCATTTTCTTCATTTTGTCTTCAAGGATTTTGGTCATCTTTACTGTCATTACTTTGAATTCTTTTTCAGGTAGTTTGCCTATTTCCTCTTCATTTATTTGGACTTCTATGTTTCTAGTTTGTTCCTTCATTTGTGCAGTATTTCTCTGCCTTTTCATTATTATTTTTTTTTTTTTAACTTACTGTGTTTGAAGTCTCCTTTTCCTCGGCTTCAAGAAAAGTTGAATTCTTTCCTTGAAGAAGGTTGAATTCTTTCTTCCTTTTGGTTTCCACCCTCCTAAGGTTGGTCCAGTCCTTTGTGTGACCTTTGTATAGGGTGAGATTTGTGCTGAGTTTTTGTTTGTTTTTCCTCTGATGGGCAAGGCTGAGTGAGGTGGTAATCCTGACCTCTGATGATTGGGTTTGTATATTTTTTTGTTTGTTTAGATGAGACATCCTGCACAGAGTGCTACTGGTGGTTGGGTGATGCCGGGTCTTGTATTCAAGTGGTTTCCTTTGTGTGAGTTCTCATTATTTGATATTCCCTAGGGTTAGCTCTGATAGTCTAGGGTCTTGGAGTCAGTGCTTCCACTCCAAAGGCTCAGGGCTTGATCTTTGACTCAGATGTTGTATCTAACTGAAGATGTGAAGTGTTGGGGTCTTCTGAGGACCACTGCCCTTGAACCTGGAGTAAAAGCTCCATCAGTCATCAGGACACTGATCCTCAGAACCTGTCTCCAGATACCTGACATGAGCAAGGCCACTGGCATGAGGGCTACGAGACAGCGGGTCACCGAGACTCAAAGAGGCAAAGTGGCGACTTGAGTGTGGATCCCTTTGTCTCCCCACATCCCAGGGTGGTCCAGCACCCACTACAGGAACTCACTCTCCCAACTCAGTTCCAAACACCTAAAGGCGAAACCTGATCTCCTCTATGTATTAATTTGGTACCTTCAACTTTTACTGAATTCTTTGAGCTCTAGTAGTTTTCTGGTGGCATCATTAAAATTTTTTATGTATAGTATCATGTCACCTATAAAAAGTGACAGGTTTACTTCTTTTTCGATTTGTAGTCCTTTTATTTTTTTTCTTCTCTGATTGGTATGGCTAGGACTTCCAAAACTATATTTAATAACAATGACAAGAATGGACACCCTTGTCTTGTTTCTGGTCTTATAGTTAATGCTTTCAGATTATCACAGTTTAGAATGACATTAGCTGGAGGTTTATCATGTGTGTGTGCTAAGTTGCTCCAGTTGTGTTTGACTGTACGATGTTATGGACTGTAACCTGCCAGGCTCCTCTGTCCAGGAGATTTTCTAGGGAAAAATACTGGAGTGGATTTTTATGCCCCCTCCAGGGATCTTCCCAACCTAGAGATTGAACCTGCATCTCTTATGTCTGCTGTGTTGGCAGACAGGTACTTTATCACTAGTACCACCTTCATGGCCTTTATTTTGTTGAGGTAGGGTCCCTCTGGGCTTCCCTGGCGTCTCAGTTGGTAAAGAATCTGCCCTAGGTGCAAGGGATCGGGATTCAAGTGGTGGGTGCTTGATGGGGCTGGAGGGTGGAGAGAAGGAGGCAATAAGGACATGAATATTACAGGCAATAAATAAGTAAATTTTATATTTTTCTAAAAAAAATTCATTGGATTACAGTAGATTTATAATGTTGTGTTCGTTTCTGCTATACAGCAAAGTAAATCAGTTATTATATGTGTGTGTGTGTATATATATGTATATATATTTAACACTATTTTGTAGTTTCTTTTCCTGTGTGTGTGCTTAGTTGCTTCAGTCGTGTCTGTTTTTTTGTGACCCTATGGATCATAGCCTCCCAGGCTATCTGCCCATGGGATTCTGCAGGCAAGAATACTGGAGTGGGTTGCCATGCCTCCTCCAGGGGATCTTCTGAACCCAGGGATTGAACTCATGTCTCTTACATCTCCTGCTTTACCACTGGTGCTACCTGGGAATCCCATATAGGACTAAAGAGTATTGAGTAGAGTTCCCTTTGCTATACAGTAGATTCTTACTAGTTATCTCTTCTATATATGGTAGTGTGTATATCTCAATCCCAATCTTCCAATTTATCCCTACCCTCCCTAACCCCCTGGTAACCATAAATTTGTTTTCTGCATCTGTAACTCTGTTTCTGTTTTGTAGATAAGTTCATTTGTTCTCTCCCCCCATTTATTACAGTTCACATATAAGCACTATCATATGATATTTGTCTGTCTGCCTTCACTTATTATGATAATCTCTAGGGTCATCTGTGTTCCTGCAAATGGCATTATTTTATTCTTATTTATGGCTGAGTAATATTCCACTGTGTATGTGTATATATATATATATGTTTATGTGTGTGTGCGCATGTTCAGTTATGTCTGACTCTTTGCAGCCCTATGGAATGTAGGCTGCCTGGCTTCTCTGTCCAAGGAATTTTCCAGGCGAGAATACTTGAGTGGGTAGCCATTTCCTCCTTCAAGCGGGGGTTTTGTGTGTGTGTGTGTGTGTGTGTGTTGGCATTTCCTCCTTCAGGGGGTATGTGTGTGCACGTGTACACGTGTGCTATATCTCTTTATCCATTCCTCTATTGATAGACATTTTTGTTGCTTCCATGTCATGGCTATTGTGAATGGTGTTTCAGTGAACATTGGGGTGCATGTATTTTTCAAAGTATGGTTTTCTCCAGATATATGCACAGGAGTGGGATTGCTGGATCATATGGTAGGTGTGTTTTTAGTTTTTAAATGAACTTTCATACGTTCTCCATAGTGGCTGTACGTATTTACATTCCCACCAATACTTCAAGAGGGTTCCCTTTGCTTCACATCTTCTTCGGCATTTATTGTTTGTAGAGTTTTTTATTATGGTCATTTGAATTGATGTGATAACCAGTTGTAGTTTTAGTATTCATTTCTCTAATAATTAGTGATGAGCATTTTTTCATGTGCTTTTTGGCCATCTGCATATTTTCATTGGAGAAATGTCTATTAGAATCTTCTGTCCACTTTTTGATTGGATAGATTTTTTATACTGAGTTGCATGAGCTGTTGTTTGTGTATTTTGGTGATGAATATGTTGGTTGCTTTGTTTGCAACTGACAATATTTTCTCCCTTTCTTAGAGCTGTCTTTTAATTTTTCTTATGGTTTTCTTTTTATGCAGAGTGTTTTAAGTTTAATTAGGTCAGAAATCTCTTGTATTCCTATACACTAACAATAAAAGATCAGAATGAGAAATCAAGGAAACAATCTAATTTACCATCATATCAAAAATTATAAAATACCTTGGAATAAACCTTCCTAAGGAGGCAAAATACCTGTACTCAGAAAACTCTTAAGATAGGAAAGAAATTAAAGATGACACAAACAGATGGAGAGATATATAATGTTCTTGGATTGGAAGAATCAATATAATCAAGATAACTGTACTACCCAATGCAGTCTACAGATTCAATGCAAGCTCTATCAAATTACCAATGGCATTTTATTTTCACAGAATTAGAACAAAAATTTTAAAATTTGTGTGGAAACACAAAAGACCACAAATAGCCAAAGCAATCTTGAAAAAGAAAAATGGATCTGGAGTAACTGGGCTTTTTGCTTTCAGGCTTGACTGCAAAGCTACAGTCATCCAAACTGCATGGTACTGCCACAAAAACAGAAATATAGATCAAGAGAACAGGGTAAAAGTCCAGAAATAATGACACTCACCTATGGTCATCTCATATATGACAAAATATTCAAGAATACACGTTGGAGGAAAGACTGTTTAATAAGTGGTGCTGGGAAAACTAGACAGCTACATGTAAAAGAATGAATTAGAGTACTCCCTTATACCACGCACAAAAATAAGCTCAAAAATGGATTGGATATCTAAATGTAAGGCTAGATATTATAAAACTCTTGGAGGAAAATAAAGGCAGAACACTCTGACATAAATTGTAGCAAGATCTTTTTAAGTCCTCCTCCTGGAGTAATGAAAATAAAAACAAAAATAAACGGGACCTGATTAAACTTAAATGCATTTGCACAGTAAAAGAAACCATAAATAAATAAGTAAAATTTATAATATGGTAACAGGTGATAAGGGTTATGGGATGAAGAAACTGAAGCAGGGTTATGGATTGGCATATCTTGATGAGAGATGAAAGGTAGGCTCTAGCGTTTAAAATGGTGCATGGGAAATCCAGTTGAGAATATAAGCTATGGCTCAGCTGATAATCTGCTACAATGCAGGAGACCTGGGTTCAATCCCTAGTTGGGAATCTCCCCTGTAGAAAGGGAATCGCTACTCACTCCAGTATTCTGACCAGGAGAATTCCTTTGACTGTACAGTCCATGGAGTCATGAAGAGTCGGACACAACTGAGTCACTTTCACTTCACTTCAAGGTGAGGGAGTTGGCATGTGGATATCTAGAAACAAGTATTCCAGGCAGAGATTCTAAATCAAAAGCACACCTAACGTGTTCAAAGAAATGGCAAGGAGAGTGATTAGGATGAACTGAACAAGGGGAAACGTTATATGGAAGGAGGTTAGGGATTTAACAGAGTAGATCATGCCGATCCTTTTAGGCTTTTACTCTGTACAAAATAAGAAGCCACTGGAGGGTTTTGAGCAGAGGAAGGACATATCTAGGTTACATTTTATATCATTATTCTGGTTCCTTGAGATAATAGATGTGGAAGAGGCAAGGTTGTAACCAATTAGAAGACTACTGCAATAATTCAGATGATGACTTGTACCAGGGTGGTAGCAGTGGGGGTGTTTAAGAAGTGATTGGACTCAGGAAATATTGTGAAGTTGGAATTAACATGATTTTCTAATAAAGGATTCGAGGAAACCAAGATTTTTAGATATTGAGCAACTGGAAGAATAGAGTTGCCATCCATTGAGATGGGAAAATCTCTTTGAATTGAACAGATTTGTAGGATGAAGTTAGGAGATCAGACTTGGATATCCTAAATTTGAGATATCTATTAGTCATCCATTGGAGATGCTGAAGCCAGGTTATGACCTGGGAATAGACACTTCATTGTAAGCAGCATAAGAGTGAAGAGAAAGTCATTCAGTTGTGTCTGACTCTTTGTGACCCCATGGACTATACAGTCCTTGGAATTCTCCAGGCCAGAAAACTGGAGTGGGTAGTCTTTCCCTTCTCCGGGGGATTTTCCCAACCCAGGGATCAAACCCAGGTCTCCCACACTGCAGGCAGATGCTTTGCCAGCTGAGCCACAAGGGAATCCCAAGCAGCATAAAGGAGGTATCCAAATTCATGTTTCTGCATGAGATCACCAAGGGAGTGAAGGTAAATAGAGAGTATGACCAAGATTGCACCTTGAAGCATTCCAGAATTAAGAGATAGGAGAAAGGAGCAAGTCTAGAAAGGACACTGAAATCAGTTGATCAGTGAGTATGAGTAAAACCAAGAAATGAAGAAAATACATATTTAAAGGGAGAGATGGTGATCTGCTGAGTCAAATGTTTCTAATTCTGCTAATGGAAACCAGAGTTTTCAAAAGCTCAGTGCATGACAAAAATGGATTCACCATTCAGTTTGGTTCATATAATTAGAGGGAAGAACTTTGAAATGCTTTTACATATGTTGTGTAACTCCATGTCATCCTTTGAAGGCCTCAAGTATACACACAGAAATCAAGGTGAGAGCTCAGGAGCTAAAAAGCACAGGTGTCATTCATCTTTGTGAGGGCTGTTTTCAGTTCTGATCTCAATCATCTAGGCGGTGTTGATACCTGAGGTTCTATTTATGTAAGTTATCACATAGTAGATGAGTATGGCTTGCTGCACTAAGTTCGTGTGTCTCAGTGACAGAAAACTGTGAAACAGATTCTTACATGATTATCTAGGTTTTCACTGCTGTTGATATTTGTCAGCAGAAATTCAGTCAACTGCCAACTGCCAACTCTTTCTGAGAGTTGAAACTGAGATTGGTAATATCCTCTGACATGTGGGAAAAAAATCACCATTGTTTTAGAAAGTGTGAGATATTAGAGATATGAATAGTGTCTGAGGAGTAGTTACTGAGGAGGAGACAGGCGAGTGCCATTGTTGAGCTTGCAATTTCATTTTGTTTCTGCCAGGTACTAAAGAAAAGCAAAACATGGTGAATTATAGAACTACTGAAACCTAAGGTTAACATGGTTTGTACTTGAAAGACGAGGTTTTTCTCTTGGACAAGGGTAACAGAAAGTAATGTAGCAGATAGAAAATAGGTATAATATGGAATCCCATCAGAAAACAGAAAGCCAAGAAGAGCCTTTTTGGATTTATTATATAAAATCTAGGCTATATTTACACTTATTGACAGTTGTAGAAAAAGTATTGGAACTTCTGAATTCATGGAAATACAGTATTTTAGGTGGTTTTTTTTTCCAGAATAAAGTTATAAAAATAGATAATATTAGAGTCCTTCCTCTCTCCTTTCCTCCCTTCTTTCTTCTACCTTAGCAAATGATACTTTGTTATTTTCTCCCTTGATTCTGTGTGTGGCTAGGGGAATGTAGGGTTGATCGTGGGAAATCACACTTCACTGTAGTGTGGGTAGCCTCCGTCCTCCCTTCCAAACTCTTGACAGACTGTCTTTCAGGGCTCTAGCACAGGATTCAAGGAACTGGGTATGATGCATCAGTTCAGTTCAGTCACTCAGTCGTGAACTGCAGCACGCCAGGCCACCCTGTCTATCACCAACTCCCAGAGCCTATCCAAACTCATGTCCATTGAGTTGGTGATGCCATCCAACCATCTCATCCTTCATTGTTCCCTTCTCCTGCCCTCAGTCTTTCCCAGCATCAGGGTCTTTTCAAATGACTCAGCTCTTTGCATCAGGTGGACAAAGTATCAGAGTTTCAGCTTCAGCATCATTCCTTCCAGTGAACATCCAGGGCTGTTCTCCTTTAGGATGGACTGGTTGGATCTCCTTGCAGTCCAAGGGACTGTCAAGAGTCTTCTCCAACACCACAGTTCAAAAGCATCAATTCTTCGGTGCTCAGCTTTCTTTACAATTCAACTGTCACATTCATACATGACTACTGGAAAAACCATAGCCTTGACTAGACGGACGTTTGTTGACAAAGTAATGTCTCTGCTTTTTAATATGCTGTCTAGGTTGGTCATAACTTTCCTTCCAAGGAGTAAGCATCTTTTAATTTCATGGCTGAAGTTACCATCTGCAGTGATTTTGGAGCCCCAGAAAATAAAGTCAGCTACCGTTTCCACAGTTTCCCCTTCTATTTGCCATGAAGTGATGGGACCAGATGCCATGATCTTAGTTTTCTGAATGTTGAGCTTTAAGCCAGCTTTTTCACTCTCCTCTTTCACTTTCATCAAGAGGCTCTTTAGTTCTTCTTCACTTTCTGCCATAAGGGTGGTGTCATCTGCATATCTGAGGTTATTGCTATTTCTCCCAACAATCTTGATTCCAGCTTGTGCTTCCTCCAGCCCAGCATTTCTCTTGATGTACTCTGCATATAAGTTAAATAAGCAGGGTGACAATATGCACCCTTGGCATACTCCTTTTCCTATTTGGAACCAGTCTGTTGTTCCATGTCCAGTTCTAACTGTTGCTTCCTGACCTGCATACAGGTTTCTCAAGAGGCAGGTCAGGTGGTCTGGTATTTCCACCTTTTTCAGAATTTTCCACAGTTTATTGTTTTCTACACATTCAAAGACTTTGGCATAGTCAATAAAACAGAAATAGATGCTTTTCTGGAAATCATACTGAAAAAATAATTTTCATAATAGCAAACATTTTAACTTTTCTGTTTCAGGTCATTTTTATAAAACAGAAAGAACTAGTTTTAAATAAAATTATAAATTGCAAAATTATACATATTTTAATGTTTCTATTTTATATATTTTTGGTATCAGAATTGGGACCGCAATATTTTTTTACTGCCAAGAGTTACCCATATTAGGCATGTGCTGTTTATTTGAATAATCTGCAAAATGGAACATAAGCTTAAAATACTGAGATTATTTGTCTACTTTAAATGCTAACAAAATTTGTTTTTAAAAAGATAATATATAACAAAGGAAAACTAAATTGGTATATTTCAATTCTATAAAAATGTATGAATGTTGAAAGTTATAGCAAAGGAACGAGTATACCTTTTGTTAATGCTTACAGTATTTGACATGCATTATTCTTTTGTTTATTATTAAAATGTTAAATTCTTTATGCACAGCCTACTTTTATAAATGTTAAAGAACTGTGTGGCAACCATATATCGAAAACAGTTTTGAAATTGTTTCTCCTTAGCTCTGGCTACACCTACTGAAAAAGCAAAAGCTCCAAATAAATTATCAAGTCCTTTTTCCCACTTGTGCTCTTTTTAGCTGACTGTACAACTGAAACAAAGCTTACATTCATTTTTACCCCAAATAAAAAGCATGAGGAACATCTCATTTTTAACCTTTATAGATACAGCCTTAGTCATCTAATTTCCCATCCTTTTTCATACTCATTAAAAACCTAATATTAAGTGATTTTTTCTACCTAGCTAAAAACAAAAGCAATATGATAACTTTATATAATGATGAAATATCATGGACATTGTCTTTATCTTAAGATAGTTAACAGAGAAGCTTTCCTGCATCACTAGTATTTCAGAAGGATTTTTTTAAAAAACAAATAGAATTAAAATTGCCTTAAGAATTTATTGAATAATATAAAGGAAAAGTTGGACAAGGATTTATACAAACTATTTAAAACACATTGCTGGTGTTCATTCAGTAGCTTAAATTCATACACTACCTTATACCTAGTAGTAGTTTGAACATAGTGTGTGCCACACCAGATGTGTTTGAGTGCTTTACAGAATAGTAGCTGACTTTATCGAGTCCATATTTTGACATATGGAGGAAAAGTGGGAAAAAGTGGTGGGTAGTGGCTGAATCCTGAAACATAGTTTTAACTGAATTTCTGCTGCCCAACTGATTGGAAATTTATTCAAGATTTGTAGATATCAGCTATGTATGCATAACAACAGATTGCGGATGATGATCCATCCATTAAGATCTTGAATTTCCTAAATTTTTCATATTTATTAAATCAGCATGCTTTATGTCTTTAAGAATTCATACAAATTTTGCCTCCTCTGAGACTAGATTTAGCATTTGTAAATAAGTTGCAAATAAAATGGTTGTGATCAGGTCACCATTTCACAAGTCAGGGGATAGCCAAAATTTTTAGTTTTTTGGCACCAATCTGTACTATGTTCTTAGCCTCTCACCGAAAGATAAAAAAAAGGTGAAATCTTTCCTGTTGTTTTTTTGTTGTATTGCTTTCTCTCTTACTTTTCCCCATTATTTATTATTAGGTTATTTCTAAGCACCATGGCAAAATTGAAATTGTGGGTTGTATTTACTACAATCCACAGAGCTCCTACTGGGATGCTTATAAGTTTCTGGTGATTACAATGCAGTCTTTCAAGCTGTGTAACCTGTAACCTCTACCCCAGTGTTTCCTCTAATAGATGGTCTAATTCTGTGTAAGCTATAGGCCAGTCTTTCTTTTACCTTGAATAAAATTATAAGGAAAATAGAAGTGAGGGGGGAGGATTCTTTTTTAGTTACTGTAGAAGAGGTTATTGTCCAATAAAACTGGAATGTTCTGTAATAATGCTGTTTCCTGTTAATCTCTTTATTTTTCCTGAAGGCCTATATTTGGCCTTTATTTATTGTTTGCAGCAGTATTTTATAGAACTAATCTTATTTAAGTATGAAAGGTAGTATTTATGTATCTAAAGAATCAGTGTACTTATCACAAAATGTTTAACAAATGTTTTTCTCATTATTGTGCCTTCTTTTTTTGAGTGCTTTTAAATTGAAGACAGTATTCTAGGTTATAGTGAAAATGATGAGCCCTGCAACACTGCTTATAGGTATGTCATCTTCGGACAAACCACATTTACACATCTGGGTCTCAGGGCTTATTATCTATCAACGGTAAACTAAGAATAGATAATCTATAAAGTCGTTTCAAAGTTTCTGTAACTGTGTTTTGTTCATAGACTTGCCCATGCAAAATAATTGCTCCTGTGAAATCATGAAAATATATATTTCTTATGAGAATTATTAGAGATTCTTATGAGAATTATGTCTTTCCTCTAGAAATAAAAATCTATGCTTTCAAATGGCCATTGAACACAATAAAAAACAAATTATTTTATCTTAACAGAGCAATTTATAGCAGTATGTTTATAAAATATCATATTTCATTTCCATAAGGCAGGGTATTTGTTCATAGAGAACAAAATATAGTCCATACATGAATATGAAGAATGTTAGGATGAAAATTATATTTAGAGACAGTTATAGAAATCCTGTCTAAATATATTACTAGACTTTAATACTTAAAATAATGTGCAAAACATATGATACAGTAGCACTTAGCAACCTTAACACACATTCTTCAATTCATTAATTCAGTAAATGTTTAAAGAATGTTTACTATGTGCCAAGAACTCTACCCAGGATATCACAGTGAAGAGGGATATCGTCCATGAAGGACCGTAAGGGCCACTGTAAGAAGTTTGGTTGAAGAAACATGAAGTCATAGGGGGGTTGTGAGCAGAGAAGTGAAACAATCAAATTTATGTTCAACAGAATGTCTATGGCTGCCGTGGACTTCCCTGGTGGCTCACCTGGTAAGGAATCCACTCAGTTCAATCCCTGAGTTCTATCCCTGGGATCCCTGGGTTGGGAAGATCCCCTCGAGGAGGGAAGGACTACCCAGTCCAGTATTCTGTCCTGGAGAATTCCCTGAACTGTATAGTCCATGGGGTCGGAAAGAGTCAGGCACGACTGAGTGACTTTCACTTCACTATGACTGTTGTATTGAAAAAAGACTATTAGGGCAAGGATTGGGAAATTTGGGAACAAAATTATACACATACTGCAATTTTGAAGGTTAGAGTTAGTGATACAGTGGCTATGGTGGCAATTCATTGGTTATGTTTCAAGTACAAAATCAAGGAATTTTGCTGAATCAAAGTTGAGAGAGAAATAGAGGAGTCAAAAGTGACTCTAGGTTTTTGATCTGAATATCTGGTAGCCTGGAAAGTGGAGTAAAAGTGTTAGTTGCTCAGTCGTGTCTGAGTCTGTACGACTCCATGGACAGTAGCCTTCCAGGCTTCTCTGCCCACTGGAATCCTGGAGTTGACATTAACTTCAGTGCATAAGACCTCAGATGAGGAAAATTAAAATAATTGAAATATATATTAGTCTAGTTCCATAGATAAAGAGTGTATTAGATTAATGCACCATGAATCCACTCCTGATTTTAATTTTCTGTATTGAATACAATAAATATTTTTGAAAAGAAAATTTAATTAGTCATTGGTTTTTGGTGGTTTGTGATATTTTATATTATTATTTTTTTGTTTGTTAGATACTCCAGTAGCATGTGCTGAAACCATCTGAGGATTCTTTGAAATTTCTTCTTTGGCATTCAAGCTCAGGCAGTTTTCCTATTTCCTGTATTTTTGTAGGACCATAATGAACTTTCAAATACTTCAAATGCTTCTGAAGTATGTCAAATACAGTTTCAGTGACATAGCTGTATTTTTGAAAACTTGTCATTGACTGTTTGTTAGATAACATATGCTTTTTGATTGACAAATCCATAATAAGGGAAACAAATTGTATAAGAGTCCTTGAATGTTTAAGCTTTTTAAGTTTAAGTAGGAATGCTGTGCAGGGATGTTTTATCATATTTTAGTCAGGGCAAGAGGAAAACAAGAGAAGTTAAAATGAAAAATGTGATTGTTAAGTCAGATCTCAGTTGACTTGTGAGGTCACTATCATATGAATTTAAGTCAGTGTTTAGCTAGCTCTTAGGTTTCCCAGCTTCCTTAGAAGTTTGGTTTAAGCAGTCGATACACTCACCAGAAAAAAATGCCCCAACATTAAAATTTTGCTTATAATTTATAATAAATTT
Source organism: Moschus berezovskii (assembly GCF_049115385.1). Lineage (NCBI taxonomy): Eukaryota > Metazoa > Chordata > Mammalia > Artiodactyla > Moschidae > Moschus > Moschus berezovskii. The sequence continues at coordinate 96,640,310 of NC_142461.1, read as the reverse complement.
AAAGTTTGGTAGAACCAACACAATACTGTAAAGCAGTTGTCCTTCAATTAAAAATAAATAACTTTAAAAAAATAATTGGAAACTTAGTACAAATTTCATGGATTTTTATTCCTTTTAGTATCTTCTTCTCATGTATTTTGAACACAAAGGGTCTTAAAGATGGGACAAAAATATTAGATATTCCCAGAGACTTCCAGATAAGGGATGTCTATACTTTAAAGCGTAAGCCTGAAATGCTCTTGCTAAAAGAATTTTAGCAGTTTAAAGCCAAAAGATAAGAAATGTTGGCTAAGAAAATCATACATGATTTTACTAGCCTTTAGAAACTGTACTCCTTGTCATTATAAAGCAGTGCTTGTCTGTGTGTGTTGGGGAGGCGGAGGGTGGCAGGTGGGGGGAGTCAACCTGTAGTCAACAGGTTAATTAATATTTTCTATTAGAGCTTTTTAAGAAGTGATGAGGGTCAAAGATGTGACATCCTCTACTCTAGAGGTCACTTCTTCCTTTTCCCCTACAAACCTCTACCCCAAATTTCTCTTAGCTGCTGAGTACATTTACAGTAATAAAATACATATGTAGAGCAACTTTATGGGTGTTTTAAATGGTGTCACAGATTTTTCTACTTTTTCTTATCTTCTGCTTATGTATTTTGAACACAAAGTGTTTTAAGATGGAAAAATAACATGTGAAGGTAGCTTAATTATAATTGTGTTCCTTGAGACATAATTTATGGCATTTCAATTAAAAGTTTAACTGGTATATATTGAGTTCATTCTCCCAGTGATTAAAACTTTAGATATTCTGGCACAGCAATGAAATTCTGATATTAATGCATTATTTTTTTAATATGAAATAAATTGGTCTTAGTAACTTAACTAAAATCCTAAATGCCTAAGAATTAAATATTAAGACTAATATTCTACCCTTCACCTACAATTCTCTGTAGCCTAGGAAGTCACAGTGTCTGAAGAGAAAAAGAACTATACAGTTGTGAAACAGAGTGGTTAAAGATTGAGTTTCCCAATCAATTCTGGGACCAAGCTGATTATTACACTTAGCCTGTCTTAGAAGTGATTGCAACCCAATAGAGTATCTTTTTAAATGTTTCAGCTATTGCCTTTTAACTTCATTTTGCTCCCCTCAATGCCTAGCTGGTTTCTTCTTATTTCCTGTACTTTAAATTGAATTTTCACATTCTCCTTCTCTTTTTTGTTGAAATGTGATGTTTTAATAAGACCTTATGAGATGTCAATATCTAATTTTTTTTCCTGCTACAAAATTTAGAACTGAATTTTGTACAGTGAATTTTCATTGCTCAGAAATAATTCAGTGTATGTACTTGATGTTGACAGAAATTCAGCATGTTTTCGTGAAGATCCAGTAGAAACAGAGTTTATAAAATTTCATAATGAATTTACCTTATAAGGCATTTACATTGTTTCTCTCGCCACATTATGACAAGAAAAAAACAAAAGTAACCCCACCCCCAAACTAATTCTGTGACATCATGGCAATTTTTTTTAAAGCAAACACAATTTGTTTTTTACGTTGTTCTGATGTTTAATAACAGTTTGCTGTTATTTATTCTTTTTATGTGCTTTTTAATCAGATACAAATTTTAGTAGGGAAGTAAGCAAACATTCCTAAAAATGAATTATAAACAACTGTTTTAGAATACTAAAAGGATTTTAAAACTTTCAATTCAACAAAGTTAATATTTTTCCCTAATTGAAATAATGGAAAAACATAAGTGTAGACACTTTCATGGCTTAGGGGAAATGGTCTTCAGGCCCCCAGAGTCATGTTCCTTAGCAGCCATTGTTGAGATCTGGTTCCACTACAGTCCTGCATGGTAGGCACCATTTTATCTTCTTCAGAAGGTTCATCAAGGCATTGATTACTGTTAACATGTCTCAAGGTGAGTCTCTGTAAAAGATAACCAATAATCAGTGCAACATGTTTTATCTTAAACTGTATTAGCTCATCAGATTAAATCTACTCTTTAAAATATCCTTTATTATTTTTTGGTATAAACATTGTGATGATGTTTGTAAAAGGAACTGTGCACAGGTGGCTCTGAGTTAATTATCAAACAACGTTCATTGTTATGATTCATCATTGTCTAATACACCTTTATTTGTAGATGGTTAAAGAAATTGGCTGATATTTATCATGCACTGCCAAGAATTCAGACTCCTTTGCAAAGAACCTATTTGTGAGTTGAGTTCAGTTGAAGAGTGCAAATATTAACAATCTTTTACAGAATCTTAGTTTTCTTAGGCATGTGTTATTTAGTAACCACTTGGCAAACATGCAAAGAGATGTCACTGCTGGGACTCAAATAAAACTTCAAGGGATGTTCCCATTTCAAAATACTGTGTAAGCCATAGTACCTGTGATTGTGAGACATTCATTATAGGAGAGTAATTATCATGGCAACAAAGATCTATCATACTTGATAGTGTGATCATCATATTTAGTTTGCCTTTTTAGGGATCTTAAATACCAACATCAAATAAAAATGTGATGGACATATATTTTAAAATATTATATCTATATATTTTCATAATAATATTTATTAATAAGCATCTTCTCAGTACCCAAATGCTAAAATGTAATTCCAATAATTTCATCATGTTAACAAGTCATTACATCTCTTTTGAGTTCATATTTACATTCTGATGCATATTTTTGAACTTTTAAGATAAACATTTTAAGTACACATGGCTTTACATACATAATAATGTATGCACTAATTATATACAATATCATATACTGTTCTGCTCAGTTGGTCTAGAACCATACTATATGAAAAACTCCCCAGCCAGAAGAGGTATGTTTGAATATGGAAGGTGATTTGGAAATATATCTTGAAAAAAAATGCCATATACTTTTGTTGCAAATTACCAAAATTAAAGGGAGACAAATGCTTTTTTTTTTTGAGGGGAGGGGTGGACTCTTGATGGGCTTCCCAGTGGTGCTAGTGGTAAACTGGTAAAGTGTCAATGAAGGAAACATAAGAGACGGGGGTTCAATTCCTGGGTCATGAAGATCCCCTTGAAGAGGGCACTGCAGCCCACTCCAGTATTCTTGCCCAGAGAATCCCATAGGCAGAGGAGCCTGGTAGGCTACAGTCCATAGGGTCACATATTCAGACACGACTGAAGCAACTTAGTACGGGCTCTTGATATTATATTGAAAGTTGGAAGATAAAACCTGCAGGGGGCATGCACACACAGAAAATTGGGAGAGAAACACTGCCTAGACAATTAGAATTTGCTTTGGATTAGGACTACAAACACCCTGGACTGCACTGTCCTGAGAAAAGATAGAATGGAAAATAAGCCTGTGGTAAAGGATGCTTAATAGACAACAAGCAGGAAATTAAAAGAGCAAGGCTATTAGATGTGAAGAAGATTTGAAAACTTTGGCCTTTGTTGTTGCTCTTTTCAATACATGAAGGCCATTTATACTGAAAAACAGACAAAAGAAGATAGGCAAGATAGGTGATTTATGCTTACAGTGCCAGAAATTATGTTTTTGGTTTATGAACCAACAGCCAGATTGAAAAAAGATACAAAACAGAAGCATTGTTTTTAGAAAATTTTAGTTAAAAATCAACAAAATATTTTTCATTTTTGTTACATACCTGAGGTCCTTTGTGTATATATGTCCTTTTCCAAAAAAGCCACTTACCCTTGTATGCTTCTATTAGACCCTTTTAAAAAACATGTATATGACTTTAAGGATTAGATTGAATATGTATTTTAAACTGCACATAAAATGATAATTTTTAAAACATTAATATTCTTTAAAAATTTTTTTGAAGAAATTCATTAGTAGTCAAAAGCCACTGCTGTTAAGATAACAACCAACCAAGGAAAGTGTTCTCCTTTTCAATGTAGTGGGGTAGAAAGATCAGTCATTATATATATATAGTAAGTATCTGGAGTAGGGAATGGCAACCCACTCCAGTATTCTTGCCTGGAAAATCCCATGGACAGAGGAACCTGGTAGGCTACAGTCCAGAGGGTCACAAAGAGTCGGACACGACTGAATGACTTCACTTTCACTTTCATAGTAAGTATAACTAAGCATCTGAAGGAATCTAAGTCTTCAGAATGATTTAGTAGCTTGTCCAAATCTTCATAGCTAGTAACTTGGGGAGCAGAAATTCACATTTATGTCTATCTAACCCTAAAATGAGAGCTTCCCTGGTGGCTCAGATGGTAAAGCATATGCCTACAATGAGGGAGACCTGGGTTCAATCCCTGGGTTGGGAAGATCTTCTGGAGAAGGAAATGGCAACACACTCCAGTATACTTGCCAGGAATAGCCCATGGATGGAGGAACCTGGTAGGCTACAGTCCATGGAGTCACAGAGAGTCGTATATGACTGAGCGATATCCTTCAGATGCTTAGTTATACTTATATATATATATATATAATTATACTTACTATATATATATATATAAATGCTGTTTTCCCTACTGCTTAAAAAGTCTGACCTTTGGTCAACTATCTGTGATCTCCTGCCAACCCGATAAGGGTAAAATTAACTATGTTTAAAGGCGTAGTTATGGTAAACATTACCTTTGATTGATTTACTGCATCTTCATCTGATAAACTGCATTATAATAACTGACAGGAAGTCAAGTAGCGGGCTTTTCTAAGTGCAAAGCGTACGTTTGCATATTCCCTTTGGTTTCAGATAGCTGTTAGAGATATTGTGTCCTTTGAGGCATAGGCTGTTTCACCAGGCTAGTTTTCCACAACTGCTTGATGTGACTCGCATGCCCCTGCTCAGGGCTATCACCTGTGCAGAAGCTTGCTCTCATAAGAGTATATAAACTGCTGTGGAAATTTTGCAGAGTCTGAGAAAAGCAAGTTGTGGTTTCTGCCCTTACATTCTGTAAGTTGACTTGTGAGACTAAATAGTTAAATCTGAGAAGACCACTGGATGGGCATTGCAGTTTCCATTGTTTCTTTGAAAACAAACAAAGATAATCTATGCAAATTGCCTTGTATACAAGTTCTCTTTGTGCAAAAAGTCCAGACTTTTCCAGCTTTCCAATGCATGTTTGGAATGCGCTTGTCTCAAGTGTAATCCTAATCTAAACAACACCACTTCTTTCTCCTCCTTTCCTCTCCATGCTTCCATTTCCAATCTTGTCACGAGTATTCCAAGCTCAATTGTGTCTTCTACTATCAACCTTTTATTATTAATCTGAACCAGACCAACTCCCTAACTTCCTGTGTGTTCTCATAGGGAAGAATGGACATTATGATGTTTTTATTTACAGTACAATAATCCCCTTAAAGTCAAGAACCAGAACAGGTACATATTTGTACTCTTTACAAGAATGCCATACCAGTTTTTTGACTTGAACTGAATAATGGTTTTATTATTGCCTACTATGAAGATACTATCACACAAGTCAGAAATGGAAGTACAGTTCTTAAAAGCATTTATTATATTATCACTTAAGTAACCACAGAAAGTGCTTAGAAATAATTTACTTCATAAAGTTTTTGAAAATTAGTCTTCAATAATGCACTGAAGTTTCCAGTTAAAATAGTAAACTTTAGAAAGGATATGTTATATTTTCACACAATGTATCTGAATAAAGATTAACAAAATTTAATAATTTCAGCCTTCTAAAAACAATTTTTGGCTATGTTAGTTTTTTTATTTATTTATTTTTTTCAGCTGTAATACAAAATGTCTTGTCATGTAGACATGGGTATAGTTAGCCTAAAAAGAGCTTATATGCCATAATGTAATTCCATCACTTATGTATATTTGAAATATGAAAAAAACTGGAAAATACCTATTGATAATAAGCAAATACCACTTAATATATGCAGCCTCCAAAGTAATGAGCACCTAAAGATGAAAATAGCTCCACGGAGAAATAGCACATAAAAAATTTTAAAACATATTTTAAAGAAGTAAGTTTAGATTTCAATACAGAACATAACAAAAACACTAAAATTTTATAAAGTCTGAAATACAAACCTCCAAAATTATTTGAGAAAGTAATCAGTAGAATTCTTAAAAATATTTCTAAAAATTTCCATTCTTGTATAGTTTCTTAGAAGCCATTTTTGCAAAGGGCTATCATTACATATTTCCACAGCGGGCTGTTGGGAGCCATCAGCTACTTTGCTTACTGAGAGACAGGACTGGGTGATTATGTGAAGAAGAGTGTGGGTCTGTTTGACAAAGAAAATAATAATGACAAAATCAAGTACAAAGGCAGTAATAAGTCAGTCATTCTCAGCAATATACAGTTTCTACTGGGTAAGCACGGAAAGCACACATCACACTAATTGCATTCATGGAACTTTGAGCCACATCCCTTCAGCAGGAGTAACTGAAGACAAGACTGAGAATGTGAAGAGCCTGAGATCAAATGGTGAAACATTTGAGACAAAAGTTTATTTTGGATAGAAAATGTTATATGCTTAGTGTTCATCCCAGCAATAAAATTCTCTTAGCATTAAGTGAGTTATTTTTCTCTAGGTACTTCAGACAAAATCTTAACCAGAGGAAATTCAAAATCAGAAATAATCCTTTTGAGACAAGTTATTTTTCATTTAAAAAAAACCACATAAAACATTTAGTGCCTTCATTTGTTTGAAAAAACAAGTATTATTTTATTTTAGTATTCTGTATAGAAGAGATACCAATTGTTAATATTTTTTTCTAGTAATTTTAATCACTTTTATGTAATTGAGCTCATCTAGTTAAATAGGCCTCACTTTATATTCTGGGCCTTATTTTTAAAATTAAATATTCTAAAAACCTAAAAAATAATTTCTACAAAGGAGACTTGCCAAAAATCATTTAACTCTCCATTGGGGATATGCAATTTAGAGCTACTAGCAGGAATGCCGGGATAAACATCTCTTGAACATCTCTCTTCACATGTATCTCATTTCTTTAGAGATGATTCTTAGAAGTGAAATCCCAAGATCAAAAGGTATGAACATTTTAATATGTATTAGCAAAATAAAAAATCTATTAAACATCTATAATAATTATTTTGTAATAATAGCAGCAGCAGCTTTATCATGCTTACTGTATGTCAGAATACTGTGTTTGTGTTGGTTTCACTGCCTCTGCATCAGTACTGTGTGTTGCCACTATAACCATTTCTTGACATATGGCCAGGATAAAGAATGATATGGATAAAAGAACACATGGGAAATGACTTTTTATAGTTATTTAATGGTTTTTCATATTTATGTAAAATAACTTCTTTTTCATTTTCATTGGTTAATTTCTATTTTTCCTGTGCTCTTTATACAGGACCGTGGATATTTTTATATTGGGTGTACATTTTTTCTTTTAAATACTCTTTTTAAGCATACCAGCCCTTGTCATATTTATTACAAATGCCTCTGACAACTTTAGGAAACTGTCATATTAACTCAGTTTTGAAGGCAATATGACATACTGGCTGACAAGCAGCATACTGCCAAATATCATTTTGCATGGCATTATTTAAAATATTGACTAGAACATGGAAATATGAACCCTAAGCTGGTATTATTTTTTGCTTATAATATAGTATTACCTAATTATTCTTTATTGAAGTATGGAACATTATTTCCTAGGATTTACAAAATTTCAGTCATACTATTTTAAGATACATAAGAAAAGTAATAATTCCTGTCTTCAAACATAATTTTGCTATTTAAGACAAGGTGTGTCATGGAGTATTTCCAACTTTACTCCTTTAAAGATACAATTAGAGCTGAAAGCCAACTGGAATCAGGCTAGGGAAACAATTTTGGTCACAAAATATGAATCATAAAATTATAAAATTAGGTAATACCTTTGTACCTTTGGATTAAAAAGCACTAAGTAAAAAAATTGATATTTTAATGCACAAATAGAAGTGACTGCATGGTTGATTGAAAAAACAACCATACAGGTCTCATTAAAAGATGCCATACTAAAAGTTAGAAATGAAAATAATTATTACTATATATAATGATAAAATAAGAATAAACTTGGACTATTATAGATATTTATTTTAATATCAAAAGCAATAGGATTTCCCCTATCAATCAAGTACAGAATGATTATTTAAATATTAATATAGTAAAGTTCTTGTTCAGAAATTAAGTATGATCTCCCAATAAGGTGATCTGTGCACTTGTTAGAATAGAATATGAGTATTAAACAAGTCTGTAAGTGTAAGTATTTAACAAGCAAGAACTAAAAACAATACTACACTACTGAAATTCTTATTCACTAATTGTTTCTAATAATACATAAATCACAGCTATGGGTCAGTAGAACTATGGAAATATAATACTTGTCTGATATACACAGTCTTCAAAAACTAAATCAAGCCACTATTTTTATTAGGAATGCTACTCAGGGAATTGGCTGGGGTGGCAACTATAGATGACTTACCTTGAAATTATATTCCCATTTACCTGCTTTCTGATAAAGGTAAGTAAAAGAGGAGTTGTTAAAAATCTAAATATAAGCTTCTGTGATTTCAGTAAATATAATCCCACATATTTAACCTACTAAAGAAAATTCCTGATATTGTGACTCTGATACAGATGGATATCAAATTCATACCCAGTATTTTCTCAGTCAATTTGCTCAGTCACATGAGACACAAGACTTATTTTTAGCTTCATATTTTGTTTCCTTTTTTGCTTTGTTGCACAGTGTTTGTGGAACATAAGTGTTCTGTTCTAAAATTAGATTCTCACACTGTATGTAGCAGCCTGGATGTTCAAAAAGAAATGTTACTATGTGCATTTATTGCAGTAAAATGTAAATTTCAAATGGATTGGAACACAATTGCCACAAAATAGGATAATATAAGAAAACCTGAATAAGAGAATGGGTGGATGACAGACGGTTATAACAGTAATCTTTAAATATTTCAGGGAGATTAAAATTTAGTCTTTTTTCTTTTAACTTTGTGGCCATGGGCTTTATATTGTACCAAAGTGTTCAAGTAATTTATTCAAGAGTTCTAGACCAGGTGGGGATCTTTCAGTTGTGCTGATGATGCTTCAGTTGCCCCCAAAATGAACACATCTGGCCAGGTATACAGTGGTACTGAGTTAATTTCATGGTTGTTCTGTTTAAGAAACATTTAGTTAAGAAAGTGGGAAACTCTGTATTTCAAATCAAAGTTGGCCAAATATGTGTATTTATTACCAACATGTGCTTTAGTTTCATTCAAATAAAAGGTGAAACAATTAGATATTGAATATATTATGAATATGTATGGCTAAAATTTGTAAACAGACCGTATTGACAAAGTAGTCTTACGACTTAGCATTTATCTAAACAGACAATATTTACTGCAGTACATCTTTCCCATTATTTAGGAAAGAAGGAATTCTGTGTGAATACAATTTGGTACCAAAATAATTGATAATATTTAACCATTTCTTTCATTTGTAATACTGTTCAGTTCAGTTCAGTCGCTCAGTCGTGTCTGACTCTCCGCGACCCCATGAATCACAGCACGCCAGGCCTCCCTGTCCATCACCAACTCCGGAACTCATGTCCACAGAGTTGGTGATGCCATCCAGCCATCTCATTCTCTGTTGTCCCCTTCTCCTCCCGCCCCCAACCTTTCCCAGCATCAGAGTCTTTTCCAGTGAGTCAACTCGTTGCATGAGGTGGCCAAAGTATTGCAGTTTCAGCTTTAGCATCAGTCCTTCCAATGAACACCCAGGACTGATCTCCCTTAGAATGTACATCTAGCTTATTAGATTCAGACATTCTGGGACCTCGGACCCTTTGCTGCACTGCTTGCACCTGGACAAACATTTCCTTGAGCTACAGATTAAGGAACTAAAAATAGAACTGCATACATGTGCATTTGGGGTAAATTATGAAAAAAAGATACAAAAACGCCAAAAAACAGGGTGCAAAAGCAGGGTACTCTGTATGCCCCTTGCATAATACCACCAAAGGGGTGGGCAAAACATCTAAGCCACCCTTCTAGCCTGACCCTTGGACACACCCAGTCTTCATCTCATATAAAGATTACCCCACCAGAGAGCAAGAAAGGAAAACAGTTACTTTTTTTCACTCTCTTCTGTGACCTCCTGGGGGATAGGGGTGAGCTTTTTCCTTACATGGAATAAGGGTAAGGGTGTGCTTTTGTTCCTGGCTGTTCAGAGGTGGCCGTTGGGTTTGTGGTGCATAATTTGCCCCATCTATGAATGCATGCAGTTATTTCTAGTCCCTTACAGTTTCTTTGTAATTTGCAGCTGGAGGAGACATTTGTCTAGGTGCAAGCATTTGTCTAGGTGAAACAGCATACTGTTTCAGTTTTTCTCTGTATATCTGAACAGTTCTCCTATTTGTGACTTGCTTTTTTAAGATTGAAATGACTATGGACGATAAGATGATGGAATAGTTCAGTGGTTCACATTGTGAGATTCACAGTTGTCCTGATAACTAGCTTTTTTGATTACTTTGCTCTGCTGTGCTTAATTGGTCAGTCATGTCTGACTCGTTTTGACCCCATGGACCATAGCCCTTCAGGGTCCTCTGTTCATGGAGATTCTCCAGTCAAGAATACTGGAGCAGGTTCCCATGCATTCTTCCAGGGGATCTTCTCAACCCAGGGATTGAACCTCGGTCTCCCGTGTTGTAGGCGGATTCTTTACCATCTGAGCCACCAGGGGAGCCCTTTGATTATTTTATTAGGACCTAAATCTGCTGGTGGTATAATTTTTCTGCTTTAGCTTTCTTCTGATAAAGGCTAGAAGGAGAGAACTTTAAGGTATATTTCAGCTCTATAATCGTGAACTCCACCAAACTTTATTCTGCTTTGAAAGTTTACCACCTCAGAGGTTTGTCAAAGAATAAATTTGCCCATCATAGCCAGTGATAAAGAATTAGAGAAATAGCAGGGGCACTTAACCACTTTCCACTGGTTGAAAGCCTTGTCATTTTCTAAAATGTATTTATTTATGGTTTTTCCTAGTTTTGCAATATTTTTCACTAGTACATATAAAAAGACTAAGAAAGATAAGCAGATATTTGGCCACTGTCTAGACTTGTCCTTCTCAAACTCTTTAACATCTCCATAAATGACTTGGGGATTTTGTTAAAATATAGGCTCTAATATAGTGTGTCTAGAGTGATCTCTCAGACACCTAATTTCTAACAAGTTCCCAGGTGATATTACTAGTCCTGGAATTACACTTGACTAGAAATGGTTGGGAGAAAGCAATGGAAAGCCACTCCAGTACTCTTGCCTGGAGAATCCCATGAATGGATCAGCCTGGTAGGCTGCAGTCCGTGGGGTCGCTAAGGGTCGGACACGACTTTACTTTCACTTTTCACTTTCACAAATTAGAGAAGGAAATGGCAGCCAACTCCACTGTTCTTGCCTGGAGAATCCCAGGGAAGGGGGCTTCCGTCTATGGGGTCGCACAGAGTCGGACACGACTGAAGTGACTTAGTAGCAGCAGAAATAGTTGAGAATATTTTGTAGAATAAAGTCTCATCATAAACATAAACTTAAAAGGTAATTATAAAAATTAAATATTGTATTTCAGTTTCATTTACAAAAATCATCTGTTTTTGCTGACTCCTACACAAATAAAGCTGAAATTCCAAAAAGGCAGTGTATTATTTCTATCAGTCAGTTAATCAGTTCAGTCACTGTCATGTCTGACTCTATGCAACCCATGAACCACAGCACTCCAAGCCTCCCTGTCCATCACCAACTCCCCGAGTCTACCCAAAACCATGTCCGTTGAGTAGGTGATGCCATACAACCATCTCATCCTCTGTCATCCCCTTCTCCTCCTGCCCTCAATCTTTTCCAGCATCAGGGTCTTTTCAAATGAGTCAGCTCTTCGCATCAGGTGTCCAAAGTATTGGAGTTTCAGCTTCAACATCAGTCTTTCCAATGAACACCCAGGACTGTTCTCCTTTAGGATGGACTGGTTGGATCTCCTTGCAGTCCAAGGAACTCTCAAAAGTCTTCTCCAACACCACAGTTCAAAGCCATCAATTATTTGGCAATCATCTTTCTTTATAGTCCAACTCTCACATCCATACATGACCACTGGAAAAACCATAGGCTTGACTAGACGGATGTTTGTTGGCAAAGTAATGTCTCTGCTTTTTAATATGCTGTCTAGGTTGGTCATAACTTTCCTTTCAAGAAGTAACCGACTTTTAATTTCATGGCTGCAATCACCATCTGTAGTGATTTTGGAGCCAAAAAAAATAAAGTCAGCCACTGTTTCCACAGTTTCCCCATCTATTTCCCATGAAGTGATGGGACCAGATGCCATGATCTTAGTTTTCTGAATGTTGAGCTTTAAGCCAACTTTTTCACTCTCCTCTTTCACTTTCATCAAGAGGCTCTTTAGTTCTTCTTTACTTTCTGCCCTAAGGGTAGTGTCATCTGCACATCAATGTTATTGACATTTCTCCCGGCAATCTTGATTCCAGCTTGTGCTTCTTCCAGTCCAGCGTTCCTCATGATGTACTCTGCGTATAAGTTAAATAAGCAGGGTGACAATATACAGCCTTGACTTACTCCTTTTCCTATTTGGAACCAGTCTGTTGTTCCATGTCCAGTTCTAACTGTTGCTTCTGACCTGCATACAGGTTTCTCAAGAGACAGGTCCAGTGGTCTGGTATTCCCATCTCTTCCAGGATTTTCCACAGTTTATTGTGATCCACACAGTCAAAGGCTTTGGCATAGTCAATAAAGCAGAAATAGATGTTTTTTTTGGAACTCTCTTGCTTTTTCGATGATCCAGAAGATGTTGGCAATTTTATCTCTGGTTTTTCTCCCTTTTCTAAAACGAGCTTGAACATCTGGAAGTTCATGGTTCATGTATTGCTGAAGGCTGGCTTGGAGAGTTTTGAGCATTACTTTACTAGCGTGTGAGATGAGTGCAGTTTTGCGATAGTTTCAGCATTCTTTGTCATTGCCTTTCTTTGGGATTGGAACAAACACTGACATTTTCCAGTCCTGTGGCCACTGCTGAGTTTCCCAAATTTGCTGGCATATTGTGTGAAGCACTTTCACAGCATCATCTTTCAGGATTTGAAATAGTTCAACTGGAATTCCATCACCTCCACTAGCTTTGTTCGTAGTGATGCTTCCTAAGGCCCATTTGACTTCACATTCCAGGATTTCTGGGTCTAGGTGAGTGTGAGTGATCACACCATCCTGATTATCTGGGTTGTGAAGAAGTTTTTTGGTAGGCCTTCTGTGTATTCTTGCCAACTCTTCTTAATATCTTCTGCTTCTGTTAGGTCCCTACCATTTCTGTCCTTTATTTAGCCCATCTTTGTATGAAATGTTCCTTTGGTATCTTAGAGATCTCTAGTCTTTCCCATTCTGTTGTTTTCCTCTATTTCTTTTCACTGATTGCTGAGGAGGGCTTTCTTTTCTCTCCTTGCTATTCTTTGCAACTCTGCATTCTAATGGGTATATCTTTCCTTTTTCCCCCTGCTTTTTGCTTCTCTTCATTTCATAGCTTTTTGAAAGTCCTCCTCAGACAGCCATTTTGCTTTTTTGCATTTCTTTTTCTCGGGGATGATCTTGATTCCTGTCTCTTGTACAATGTCCTGAACCTCCATCAATAGTTCATCAGGCACTCTGTCCATCGGATCTAGTCCCTTAAATCTATTGCTATCTTCCACTGTATAGTCATAAGGGATTTGATTTAGGTCATATCTAAATGGTCTAGTGGTTTTCCCTACTTTCTTCAATTTAAGTCTGAATTTGGCAATAAGGATTTCATGATCTGAGCCACAGTCAGTTCCTGGTCTTGTTTTTGCTATCTGTATAGAGCATCTCCGTCTTTTGCTACAAAGAATATAATCAATCTGATTTCAGTGTTGACCATTTGGTGATGTCCATGTGTAGGGTCTTCTCTTGTGTTTTTGGAAGAGGGTGTTTGGTATTACCCATGCGTTCTCTTGGCAGAACTCTGTTAGCGTTTGCCCTGCTTAATTCTGTACACCAAGGCCAAATTTGCCTGTTACTCCAGGTGTTTCTTAAGTTCCTACTTTTGCACTGCAGTCCCTATAATGAAAAGGATATCTTTTGGGGGTGTTAGTTCTAGAAGGTCTTGTAGGTCTTCATATAACCATTCAACTTCAGCTTCTTTAGCATTACTGGTTGGGGCATAGACTTGGATTACCGTGATATTGAATGGTTTGCTTTGGAAATGAAGATATCATTCTGTCGTTTTTGAGATTGGATCCAAGTACTGCATTTCGAACTCTTTTGTTGACTATGATGGCTACTCCATTTCTTCTAAGGGATTCCTGCCCACAGTAGTAGATATAATGGTCATCTGAGTTAAATTCACCCATTCCAGTCCATTTTAGTTCACTGATTCCTAGAATGTCAACGTTCACTCTTGCCATCTCCTGTTTGACCACTTCCAATTTGCCTTGATTCATGGACCCAACATTTTCAGGTTCCTATGCAATATCGCTCTTTACAGCATCAGACCTTGCTTCTATCACCAGTCCCATCCACAACTGGGTATTGTTTTTGCTTTGGCTCCATCCCTTCATTCTTTCTGGATTTGTCTCCACTGATCTCCAGTAGCATATTGGGCACCTGCAAACGTGGGGTGTTCATCTTTCAGTGTCCTATCTTTTTACCTTTGAAAATCCCATGGATGGAGGAGCCTGGTAGGCGCAGTCCGTGGGGTCGCTAAGGGTCGGACACGACTGAGCGACTTCACTTTCACTTTTCACTTTCACACATTGGAGAAGGAAATGGCAACGCACTCCAGTGTTCTTGCCTGGAGAATCCCAGGGACAGTGGAGCCTGGTGGGCTTCCATCTATGGGGTCTCACAGAATCGGACACGACTGAAGTGACTTAGCAGCAGCAGCAGCAGCAGTGTTCATGGAGTTCTCTAGGCAGTAATACTGAAGTGGTTTGCCATTCCCTTCTCCAGTGGACCACATTATTTCTATAATTATTTTATTTTCATATGTCTTCTCTACATTATGATTTCTACATTTTTTTAATTTGGCAAAAGAATTTGTATTATTTAAAATTTTAGGTTTAGACAAGTTGAACATCATAATTTTGAAAACTAACAGAGTAAATTAAGCTATGAATATAATTATTAAGATGAATGAATTACATTTCATACTACTTATGGCATATTATAAGCTCTATCATGTGTCTTTCATATTACAGTGCTCTAAAAATAGTACAGTAGAATAACTACTTGTTTTTCAAAATAGTAAATTTACAAGAATACTATATCTTAGCTGAAGCTACCTATTTTTTTTTTTTTTACCTTTCTGTTAAAATCCCTGAATGCCTCAATAATCTTGCTACTGGCTGATAAAATTATAAACAAGTATACACAATTATAAACAATAGTTATTTCAAATATGAAGGAATTTGAATTATGACTTTAGAAGCCTTGTCACTCAAAAATTATAGAAAGTTTAAAGATGTGGTATTGTGAAATTCCATACTCATTCAATCTTACAAAAATTATATGCATTCATTTCCCCCTTAATATATTCTAGAAGTTTGTTTTTTAGCACAGACCCCATAAAACCCTAGTTTCCTAGTGAAAACTAAGGAACAACAAAAGTTTTTATTTTAAAACTTGCAGCATTTCTCCTTTATTTGTACTTTTATCTGTATTTTTCCTTATTGAAGAGGTAAGAGGCTCAGGGTCCAGAATTATCCACGTGTATTATTGGAGTAGATAGCATCAACCCCCACCCAATCTTAAAGGTTGGTGATGGATGGTAACAGTTGAAGAGGAAAACTTGGTGGTCAGACAGAGAAGATGAATAATGTATTAGGAAGACAAAAGAATCCAAATGAAACTCACTGGTGAAATATAGGAAGGATTCAAGTTGTCTGTCTTTAATAATGTCCCAGAAGAAAAATATTTGATGTCTAAGGAGCTTGATAATTTTGTATAAATTTTAGAGCCTATTATCAAACCTTCATAACTAGTTTCAAATCACATTAGAATTCATTGTTTTCCTGATATTCCACTTAAGAAACTACAACATCTTGCCAATTAAATTGTCATTCAAAAAGTGTTTAAAAAGAAGATCTTGTTAAAATATCAATAATACCAACAACTCTGTAGTTTGCTCTTTAAAATGTTACTCCTGCAGAGCAGTACAGGCTTGCGTAGAACACTGCATTTGTGAAATTCATTCACCTCTGTTGTATTATTTATCTCGAAAGAGTAAAATTTAGTTATCTTTAAATAAGTCACCAACCATTTAATGATGTGGGAAATGTAGCAGAGATAACCAGTTAATTTTGCCAAGCAAAGAGAACTGAAAGAAACGCAGCTGTAGAAACAGATTCCTTATGCAGAGGAAAATATTTCTTTTTTATTAGCTCCATCTGATGGCTGATCTGGTTTTTACACACTGCTTGGCTATAAATTCCCAACAGTAATTTTATTGTTTTCTGTCCCTCTCTTCTATTATAAAAATATGCTATATTGTAAAGATACTCCTTAGCTGAGAATGTACATAATTAATTCCTTGAATTCTGCAAGTATTTACTAATATAAAGAATATTCATGCTAATCTTGTAGCTTTTTCTTTTTCCTTTAAGTTGAGAAGCATAAATGTCACAGATTATAATAGTGTAAAAGTTAACATTTGACAATATTATTGATATTGTCCTGTATGCACATCTTCCATAGAGGACATGCAAACCTCTTAGAGGGGCATGGCCCATCCATTACCTAATTTATGTTGAGCATGTTTGTGGTGATAACAAATTTTAAGTACATAAAAATGGCTATTTTCCTCATACATATTTTATACTAATGGCATAGTTCTGTAAAAGCCTATTTGTGTGATATACCATCCTAATATTTTCAGCTGTGAGCATGAGTGCTTGAAAGTACAGTTCTGAAAGAACTTCAGAGAAAGTTAGCTTGAAGGATCAATATTTGAAATACATGACTGACTCTAGCATTAAATAAGAAGTTAAGAAAATACTATACCTCAGCATCATATTCCCATAACTGATTTCCTCTCATATGGTGGCATTTTAACATGATTACAGGTCCATTGAGTCTAGAAACATCTAAGCACAAGTCATCGGTTCGGATTTCTTTGTCAGCAGTATAAGAAAATACCTGCAAATATAAAAGGCAGCTAATAAAATAATATCTTCTTTTAAAAAATGTTGTAGTATAGCAGATTTATCTGTGGAAGCTTTCATATCTTATAAACTTGTGTTTTCAAATGATCTCTGCTATGTGATCTTGAGAAAGCTAGTTCATCTCTCTGTGTTCTTTTCCTCAAACACAAAATAGGTACCATGTCATGTGCTTTTTAAGGTTTTTATGAACTGTCAGTTTAACAAACTAAATTATTATTGTAATTTTTGTAATTCTAACTTGTTTTATTTTTTCATTTATTTTTGTAAAATTGAATAGTTGATTTACAATGTTGTGTTAGTTTCAGGTGTACAGCACAGTGATATGTGTGTGTGTGTATTCTTTCCCATTATAGGTTATGACATATTGAGTGTTATTCCCTGGGTTATACAGTAGGTCTGTGTTGATTATCTCTTTTGTATATAGTAGTGTATACGTTAACCCAGACTCCTAACATATCCCTCCCCACCCCATCCCTTTCGTCTTTGTTAACTACAAGTTTGCTTTCTATGTCTGTCAGTCTGTTTTTGTTTTGGTCATTTGTATCATGTTTTAGATTCCACATATAAGCAATATATGTTAATTGTTTGTGTGGCTTCCTTTGTGGCTCAGTTGGTAAGAATCCGCCTGCAATGCAGGAGACCTGGATTTGATTCCTGGGTTGGGACGATCCCCTGGAGGAAGGAAAGGCTACCCACTCCAGTATTCTGGCCTGGGGAATTCCACGGACTATGTATAGTCCATGGGGTCACAAAGAGTCAGACACGACCGAGTGACTTTCATTTTTGTCTGACTTACTTTACTTAGTATGATGATCTCTGGTATGCATCCATGTTGCTGCAAATGACATTATTTCATTCTTTTTTATGGCTGAGTAATTCACTGCAGATGCTGATTGCAGCCATGAAATTAAAAGACGCTTGCTCCTTGGAAGGAAAGTTATGACCAACCTTGATAGTATATTAAAAAGCAGAGACATTACTTTGCCAACCAAGGTCCGTCTAGTCAAGGCAATGGTTTTTCCCGTGGTCATGTATGGATGTGAGAGTTGGACTGTGAAGAAAGCTGATCGCCAAAGAATCGATGCTTTTGAACTGTGGTGTTGGAGAAGACTCTTGAGAGTGCCTTATACTGCAAGGAGATCCAACCAGTCCATTCTAAAGGAGATCAATCCTGGGTGTTCATTGGAGGGACTGATGCTAAAGCTGAAACTGCAATACTTTGGCCACCTCATGCGACGAGTTGACTCACTGGAAAAGACTCTGATGCTGGGAAAGGATGGGGGCGGGAGGAGAAGGGGACGACGGAGAATGAGATGGCTGGATGGCATCACCAACTCTGTGGACATGAGTTTGGGTGGGCTCCGGGAGTTGGTGATGGACAGGGAGGCCTGGCGTGCTGTGATTCATGGGTTCGCAGAGAGTCGGACACGACTGAGCGACTGAACTGAACTGAACTGAATATTCCTCTGTATATATTCATATACTGCACCCGTTTTATCCATTCCTCTGTCAGTGGACATTTAGGCTGCTTCCAAGTCTTGGCTGTTGTGAATAGTGCTGCAGTGAACATTGGGGTGCATGTATCTTTTCCACTAGAGTTTTCATCTTTTCTGGATATGTGTCCAGGAGTGGGACTGCTGGATCATGTGATAGCTCTACTTTTAGGTTTTAAAGGAACTTCCATACTGTTCTCCATAATAGTATCCATTTACATTCCCATCAACAGTGTATGAGGGTTCCTTTTTCTCCACCCTCTCTCCAGCACTTTCTTTTCAATAACTTTTCAAGTTTTTGATGATGGCCATCCTGACTAGTGTAAGGTGATATACCTCATTGTAGTTTTGATTTGCATTTGTCTCATGATTATGTTGAGCGTCTTTTCATGTGCTCTTTGGCCATGTGATTGTCTTCTTTGGAGAAATATCTACTTAGATCTACCCATTTTTTGATTAGACTTTTTTTTTTATATTGAGCTATAAGAACTGTTTACATATTTTAGAAGTTAATCTCTTGTTGGTCTCATTGTATGCAAATATTTTCTCCCATTCTTTAGGTAGTCTTTTGGTTTTATGATTTCCTTTGATGTGCAAAAGTTAAGTTTAACTAGGTCCCATTTGTTTATGGATTTGGAAATGTATTGCTGTGATTTATGTGCTCTGCCTACGTTTTCCTCTAGAGTTTTATAGTACCCAGTTTTACATTTCGGTGTTTAATCTATTTTGAGTTTAATTGTGGGTGTGGTGTTAGACAGTGTTTATTATACCTTATTATTTGTTTGTATTTGTTTTCCTGCACTGTATTTGCCTTACAAAGCTTATACAACAGGCTCAATAAAGTAAAGTTTGTAAACTAGATGGAGCTCCATAAAGGGCAGTCCTTGTTCCCACTACCATATGACCAAATCCCTAAGTCTAGAGACAATGATGTTTTTTCATCAGTTTCCTTTCCATAATACATCACATATATGTATGTGTTTAGTCACCAAGTTGTATCCCAACTCTACAAGACCCCATGGACTTCACTTCACATGCATTTCCCTGTGTATCACACATTTTATTAAGTAGTGTCAGTGGATTTCTGAAGGTTGTAGAATTAACTCTAGAAATTTCTCTAGAGGCAGGGTCTATGTTTATGTTTCTCAAGTGGTTTTGGCTGGGCTTGACTATAATTCTTCTCAAAATATCTAAGAAATGTCAAGGCAGATGGTAGACTCATTGTTAGCTAATTGAAACTGATATTATAATAATGTATATTATTTTGTTCCGTGTGAACTATTGTAACATTGATTATTAAAATTTCATGAGGGTTATTAAGTACATAATTACAAAGGTTTTCTTCTGTTATGATAAGCATGTTTCAGTATTCTGTAGGTATTTATTTATTTTTTTGCAAAGAGGGAGTATGAGGAGGAAGTTCATTTCAAGGTCTTTTCATTTCCCAAAGCAATGTGATGAAATCTAAGGAAGTCAGCTCTACAGATCAGTTATAAACTGAGCCCTAGTCTGTAAGTTGACTAAGTTAGTCTTGAAATGGTTACCTCTACAGAACTGCTACTCAGGGCTTCTAGGAAAGTCACAAGTACTAAGAGGAATATGTAAAGTCAGTGATGGAACCCAAGTACCCTCTTAAATAAGCCAACATCTTAAAAGGAAAATTTTCACAAAGGTTATACATTCTGTTTAACAATATAAAAACTTGGAACATATATACAGTTCATTTACTTGAACAATATAAAGTATATTGTAGATTTTATGTATTAAATTCAGAAAAAAATTTCCTGTCTTTGAAGTATCATGTATATGTGTATACTTTTTAATGCTTATCCTTTTCATGGGAAGATGAGTAACTAAAAGAACAAATGAAATACGCATGAGAGAAGTATTTGTATCTTTCCCAAATATGATTAGTATTTTTACTATAGTTACAAACATATTTAATTAAATAAATGAGTCTGGTAGTAGACATTTCTAGAGGGTAATTTCTAGAGAAATATCTTTTGCCCACTACAGGATTATTTCAATGCAAAGGATAATTTTCCACTTTGAAGCTGCTTTATTTTAGTTGTATACAGATGGTAAAGTAAATGGAAACACCAAAGCATCCATATTCACCATGAACTTTGCATAATGAGCATAATCACAGCCTGAGGAACAATTCTCCTCGGGTCTCTCATGATAGTTTGGAAATTTTATTGAAAGTTCTAGAGATAAATCTGCAAAACACTCTTTGTTCCTCGATTCTAATTTTAATTCATTTTGGTCAGTTAATAGATGTGTAATTTACATTACAATAAAGAAATACATCTGTAGAATACTATCTGACCCTGTATGATAAATCTTTCTTTGGATTTTGCAATTGAAAAAAAATAGTTAACTGATGCATGTACAAGCCGCTGCAATTGCTGGCAAACACTGCAAGTTAGAAACAGCAAGCAATGATTCTCCCTTACAGGTTTCAGAAAGAATATGCCCCTTCTGGCACCTTGATCTCAGATTTCCAGCTTCAAACACTATGAATCAATGAATTTTTGTTGTTTAAGCCATCTAGTTTGTAATGGTTTGCTATAGCAGTTTGAGGAAACTGATACACTTCCTAATTCCTAATGCTGGTGGAAGTCTTTAAAAGTAATGGGATTAGTTTTCCAAATTGTCATTGCAAATTTTGGATAGGAGAGTTAGACTTTAGCTTTCAAATCTATTGTATCTTGATTTCTAGGCTTAAAATTGTAATATCCAGTTATACTTTCAAAAAGCATGAGAGCATTTTCATAATCATTTTTCTACTTAAATATTATCTTTGTAAAGTGATTCTTTACTGTGACTAGATGATTTTCTTGCTTTTATGTATACTTTATTGAGGTTAGATTGATTTCTGTCTTTGAATTGATGCACTCAAATGACTTTAGAAATAACTTCCAACATATAAAGATGATAGCAAAGTCCATTCTCAGTTCCTTTTAATCTTAATATTTTTCCAGAAAAGGTAAACTTTTATTATATCACACATGCGTGCAGTTTGTTCTGGATTGTTCTTTTTGGAAAGTATGATCAAAGGCATTTTATGATTCTTCAAATATCTAAAATTATAACAACATTTAAACATTTTTTTAAGGATTGTGTAAGAATTGCCTAAAATAGTCTACAGTAAATTAGTTTTAGTTCGCACAATGGAAAGAATGTCTCTCTCTCTCTATATATATATATATATATATACATATATATATATTTTTTTATTATATCTTGCCTAAAACCCTAATATTGTATAGCTACTTCTTTCAAACTACTCATTTCTTTATCCCTTTGAAAGACTGCAAATAGCATAAGCAGCCTTTCACAAAACGTGGAGCAGTCCAAGTTGCAAACCAAGGACACTGTGTTCTGTGTTACAGGGACCTGGACCACTTCTTCGGCAAGAGATTTGGGGACTAAACGCCCTCTGCCGGCTCTATCTTGGCATAGGGTTTCTTTCCCTTAATCCTTAAACATTTGGCCAAAAAATACGTGTTTATCAAAAGGCTCACATGTGTATTTGATTCAGATTTATTGTGATTGCCCTAGATTTAGTTTTGAATTTATAAAATACTTTTCCCGATGAGTTCCTCAGGACAACATTTACTGTAAAAGTTCACAGTTTAAAGAGACTCTGTCACACTATGCTAACTGTTTCACTTTCTATATGAAGAAACTGAGCAGCTGTTAAAAAATCCATCCGCAGTGCAGGAGATCATGGCTCGATTCCTGGGTCGGGAAGATTACCTGGAGAAGGCATAGGCTATCCACTCCAGTATTCTTGGACTTCCCTGGTTGCTCAGTCAGTCAAGAATCTGCCTGCAATGCAGGAGACCTAAGTTTGATCCCTGGGTTGGGAAGATACCCTGGAGGAGGGCATGGCAACCCACTCCAGTATTCTTGCCTGGAGAATCCCCATGGACAGAGGAGCCTGGCAGGCTCCATGGGGTCGCAAAGAGTTGAACACACACACACACACACACACACATACAGGAAGTGAGTAAAGTTACAGAGTTTGCACAATTTGCCAAAACTTCTTAGTGACAGAGGTCTCTCTGGATGCCAGGCTTATTGCTGTTATTCTTTTATTTGACTATACTGCCCTTTACATACCAATTTTAGAGCTTTGGGGCCTCTGGGAATCTATTTAGGTATTTGAAAAAGGGCAAATTATAAGAAAGTAACATAATTTTTTCCACCCACATTCTATAAAAGTGCAACCTGGGAAATAACAAAATAAAATTATTTAGCAATAAAAATTCAACATTTAACAATATGTGTGTGTTTAAGATTTTTTGATGTGATCCATTTTAAAGTCTTAATTGAATTTGCTACATTACTGGTTCTGTTGTTTTATGGTTTTTTGGTGTTTTTTTTTGACTGTGAGGCATGTGGGATCTTAGCTTCCCAACCAGGATCGAATCACATCCCCTGCAGTGTAAGGCACAGCACTGGATTACCTGGGAAGTCCCTTGCAGTGTGGTTTATTTTTTAACATGTTCTTTCTTACTGTATGTCACATCTTCCTGATACTAGCTTGGAGAATGCATAGGTGGAATTGAATTTATCAATGGAAATAATATAAGCAAAGAGGCTTTTGCTTTCAGATGAAAAATTTTTTCTGTCTTAATTTCAGATTCTATTTATAGCCTGTTAGCTTAGTCATTTGTGTAGAGGAGGTTAAGGAGATGTAGGTAGCTTCTAGCTGTGTACGCTTATCTTACATGCCTACATGATATCCATGGTCTTTTACAGTTTTAATGCTTTAAAGACTATTGTTAAAAACATGAGGTGGGAGTGTATCTCAAGTTCAGTATTACCAGTCTCTACTTAATATCACTTCTGAAGGCTTAACTCTTTCCCCTTTGACTTCAATATAACTGTATATAACAATTTGGTAGTTGCTTATTTGTGCTCAGCAAGTCACCTCATTCTTCCATTCCTGACCTGGTATATGCTGATTGTATTATTAGACTATCCATTCCACTTTTCCAGGAAAAGACTGCCCCGTTAAAAATCTTAGTACATTCTTCACTTTCTTAATGTAGCAGGACAGCATAACACCGTGGTCTTTAGAAAATGACAAAGACCTAAGTTGGACCTTCCTCCATATTCTTCAAGAAAATTAGACATACCAAGGGAATATTTCATGCAAATATGGACACAGTAAAGAACAGAGATGGTATGAACTGAACAGAAGCGATGATACTAAGAAGAGGTGGTAAGAATAGACAGAAGAACTATACAAAAAATATCTTAATGACCCAGATAACTGCAATGGTGTGGTAACTCACCTGGAGCTAGACATCCAGGAATGCAAAGAGTCAAGTGGGCCTTAGAAAGCATCACTACGAACAAAGCTAGTGGAGGTGATGGAATTACACTTGAGCTATTTCAAATCCTGAAAGATGATGCTGTGAAAGTGCTGCACTCAACATGCCAGCAAATTTGGAAGACTCAGCAGTGGCCACAAGACTGGAAAAGGTCAGTCTTCATTCCAATCCCAAAGAAAGGCAATGCCAAAAATGTTCAAACTACCGCACAGTTGTACTCATTTCACATGCCAGAAAAATAATGCTAAAAATCCTTCAAGCTACACATCAACAGTATGGGAACCAAAAACTTCCAGATTTATAAGATGGATTTAGAAAAGGCAGAGGAACCGGAGATCAATTGCCAACATCCGTTGGATCATCGAAAAAGCAAGCGATTTCCAGAAAAATACCTACATCTGTTTCACTGACTACTCTGTCGACTTTGACTGTGTGGATCACAATAAACTGTGGAAAATGCTGAAAGAGCTGGGAATACCAGACCACCTTAGCTGCCTCCTGAGAAACCTGTATGCTGGCCAAGAAGCCACAGTTAGAACCGGACATGGAACAACAGACTGGTTCCAAATTGAGAAAGCAGTACATCAAGGCTGTATATTGTCAACTGGCTTATTTAAGTTACATGCTGTGTACATCATGCAAAATACTGGGCTGGATGGTGAATCACAAGCTGGATTCAAGATTGCCAGGATAAATATCAATAACCTCAGATATGCAGATGATACCACCCTTATGGCAGAAAGTGAAGAGGAACTTTTCACATCAAGTGAAAGTGTCTCTTGATGAAGGTGAAAGAGGAGAATGATAAATCTGGCTCAAAACTCAACAGTCAAAAAACTAAGATGATGGTATCTGGTCCCATCACTTTATGGCAAATAGATGAGGGAAAAAATGGAAACATTGACAGACTTTATTTTCTTGGGCTCCAAAATCACTGTGGATGGTGACTGCAGCCATGAAATTAAAAGATGCTTGCTCCTTGAAAGAAAAGCTATGACAAACCTAGACCGCATATTAAAAAGCAGAAACATTGTTTCTTTGCTGACAAAGGTCCATATAGGCAAAGCTGTGGTCTTTCCAGTTGTCATGGATGTGAGAGTTGGACCATAAAGAAAATGAAGCACTGAAGAATTGGTGCTTTTGAATTGTGGTGTTGGAGAAGACTCTTGAGAGTCCCTTGGACTGCAAGATCAAATCAGTCAATCCTAAAGAAATCAACCCTGAATATTTATTGGAAGGACTGATGCTGAAGCTGAAGCTCCAACACTTTGGCCACCTGATGTGAAGAACTGACTCATTAGCAAAGACCCTGATGCTGGGAATGATTGAAGGCAGGAGGAGAAGGGGATGACAGAGTACAAGATGGTTGGATGGCATCATCAACTAAATGGACATGATTTTGAGCGAACTCCAGGATATGGTGAATAACAGAGAAGCTTGGTGTTCTGCAGACCATGGGGTAGCAAAGAATTGGACAGGACTGAGCAGCGACTGGGGGCAGGAGGAGAAGGGGACGACAGAATGACATGGCTGTATGGCACCACCGACTCAGTGGACTGAGTTTGAGGACAGGGAGGCCTGGCGTGCTGTAATTCATGGGGTTGCAAAGAGTTGGACACAACTGAGTGACTGAACTGAACTGAGCAGCTAAACAACAGCAAATAATTACTGTGAAACTTTGACAAAATCTTAGCTTCCTTATCTGGATAAAGGGATAAAAAAGGGATATTTCTTGGACTTTTTCAGAGGTTGAGTGAAGTAATTCATCTAAACTCTAAATACAGTACTAAACCCAAGTGATATCTCAGTATTAGTTATTATCTATCTGTGCAAAATCCAGGCATATTATCTACATTTGATTACATTTGTCTCTTTATTTTTTAAACCTTGCTTTCCCAATAGTAATACTAGAGATATATTTTGCATACCTGTGGAAACAATTCTAAGGGAAGAGTATATGTCCAGTAATTATTAGAATTCTCTAGTCCACGCTGTGGAAAACAGAGCAAGAGATTAAGGTAATATAATAAGCAAAATGCAGTAATACAATAAGAAAATGTGACTGATGTTTTTGTTTTCTTTCTATTTCATTGTTTCCTGGTGTTAAAGTTTATGTGTGTTTAATACTTTACTCTGCCTTGAAGGGTTTTAAAGGACATCTACAATTAGGATTCTATACTCAGATATTATACAGATATTTACTCATATTATAGTCATGTTGAATATAAATTGTAAATTTAAGCCTAAGAGGAATCCTTCCAAAAGATACCTCAATAGATAATACTTGAAGTGCAGATACTGTTTTCTATGTGACTGTGGTAGATTCTTGTCCCATGGTGTACATGCCCTGTATAACACCCTTTCCTTAAATGTCAGTGAGACTGTGATAATGATAGGAAAGTCACTTCATAATTCCATAAGATTTTGTCTTTGCAGCCTGACAAAGTTGAGATCTCAGACCTCTAACTTCAAGGAACTGAAATCTTCCGGTTATCAGGAATCTTGGAAGAGGAACTGGAGCCTCCAGTAAGATCACTGCTCTGGCCAACCCCTTCAGTTCAGTCCTATGAGACCCTCAGCAGAGAAACCAGCCACACTGCACCTGAATTTCTGTCCTGTGGCACTGTGAGGTAATACTTTTGTGTTGTTGTAATCCACTGAATTTGTAGTAATTTGTTACGCAACAATAGAATGCAAAGAGAGTGACCATCAGGGTAAAGGAGATACATGAAAAAACTAAATTACTATCACCATGAAGAACACTTTTCTCCTGTGCTGTCTGTATTATTTATTCATTCAGTAATTCATAGATCTATTTATTCAACTAATACTTTTGAGAATGTTAAAGGTTTTAGGCTTTATCCGAATCATCCAGGCCCTTCATGAAACTTTGAATTTGATATACAGACATACAAGTGAGAGCCAGGATTTCTTTAAGAGTTTTCCCACTGTTCCTACCTACTTGAACTCTGTTCTTGGTGTTCTCATTGTATTTTCTGTAACAAATCAGCTGTCTCTTGATGATACTCTTTCCTGTGTTCTCCCCCATTTAATTATTCCTTAATTTTTTTTTTTTCTTGAAGAACTAGCTTTCATGTATATAAATTGCAAAGTAAGTAAAGTGAATTCTTAGATGAGATATTATTCAGTTATGGGCAGTTTAATACGTACTTTGCCTTTATGAGGGCTTCCCTGGTAGCTCAGATGGTAAAAGAATCCACCCACAATGCAGGAGACCCCGGTTTCATTCCTGGGTTGGGAAGATCTGCTGGAGAAGGGATAGGCTACCTACTGTAGTATTCTTGGGCTTCCCTTGTGGCTCAGCTGGTAAAGAATCTACCTGCAATGTAGGAGACCTGGGTTCAATCCCTGGGTTGCAAAGATCCCCTGGAGAAGGGAAAGACTACCCACTGCAGTATTATGGCCTAGAGAATTCCATAGACTGTTTAGTCCATGGGGTCGCAAAGAGTCAGACACACCAGAGCGACTTTCACTTCACTTTACGTTTATGACTGTATCACTAGTTGGAATGGTGGAGCATCAAGATAGCTAGTCTTTGAGGTTCTTACTCATTTATGCCTGTGAATGTAAATAAACATAGCAGCAATAATATGTCATTCATATGACACATACACATACATATATATAGAGAGATTATATATTTGTTTTAGTATTTATTAGCCCCAAATTAATGATAAGGACTTTGTGATATCATCTATGAATACATTTTTACTGATATGTCCATTCTAAAGGAGATCAGTCCTGGGTGTTCATTGGAAGGACTGATGTTAAAGCTGAAACTCCAATATTTTGGCCACCTCATGCGAAGAGTTGACTCACTGGAAAAGACTCTGATGCTGGGAGGGATTGGGGGCAGGAGGAGAAGGGGAAAACAGATAATGAGATGGCTGGATGGCATCACTGACTCGATGGACATGAGTTTGAGTGAACTCAGGAGTTGGTGATGGACAGGGAGGCCTGGCGTGCTGTGATTCATGGAGTCGCAAAGAGTCGGACACGACTGAGCGACTGAAGTGAACTGAACCTTACAGAAGCAGAAAATATTAAGAAGAGGTGGCAAGAATACACAGAAGAACTGTACAAAAAAGATCTTCACAACCAAGATAATCACGATGGTGTGATCACTCACCTAGAGCCAGACATCCTGGAGTGTGAAGTCAAGTGGGCCTTAGACAGTATCACTAACAAAGCTAGTGGAGGTGATGGAATTCCAGTTGAGCTATCTCAAATCCTGAAAGATGATGCTGTGAAAGTGCTGCACTCAATACACCAGCAAATTTGGAAAACTCAGCAGTGCCCACAGGACTGGAAAAGGTTTCATTCCAATCCCAAAGAAAGACAATGCCAAAGAATGCCCAAACTACCGCACAATTGCACTCATCTCACACGCTAGTAAAGTCATGCTCAAAATTCTCCAAGCCAGGCTTCAGCAATACGTGAACTGTGAACTTCCATATGTTCAATCTGGTTTTAGAAAAGGCAGAGGAATCAGAGATCAAGTTGCCAACATGCGCTGGATCATCGAAAAAGCAAGAGAGTTCCAGAAAAACATCTATTTCTGCTTCATTGACTATGCCAAAGCCTTTGATTGTGTGGATCAAAATAAACTGTGGAAAATTCTGAAAGAGATGGGAATACCAGACCACCTGACCTGCCTTTTGAGAAACCCATATGCAGGTCAGGAAGCAACAGTTAGAACTGGACATGGAAAAACAGACTGGTTCCAAATAGGAAAAGGAGTACATCAAGGCTGTATATTGTCACCCTGCTTATTTAACTTATATGCAGATTACAGCATGAGAAATGCTGGGCTGGAAGAAGCACAAGCTGGAATCAAGATAGCGGGAGAAATATTAATAACCTCCGATATACAGATGACACCACCCTTATGGCAGAAAGTGAAGAGGAACTAAAAAGCCTCTTGATGAATGTGAAAGAGGAGAGTGAAAAAGTTGTCTTAAAGCTCACCATTCAGAAAACTAAGATCATGACATCTGGTCCCATCACTTCATGGTAAATAGATGGGAAACAGTGGAAACAGTGTCAGACTTTATTTTTTGGGCTCCAAAGTCACTGCAGATGGTGTTGCAGCCATGAAACTAAAAGACGCTTGGAAGGAAAGTTATGATCAGCTAGACAGCATATTAAAAAGCAGAGACATTACTTTGCCAACAAAGGTCTGTCTAGTCAAGGCTATGGTTTTTCCAGTGGTCATGTATGGATGTGAGAGTTGGACTGTGAAGAAAGCTTAGTACCGAAATATTGATGCTTTTGAACTGTGGTGTTGGAGAAGACTCTTGAGAGTCCCTTGGACTGCAAGGAGATCCAGCCAGTCCATTCTAAAGGAGATCAGTCCTGGGTGTTCATTGGAAGGACTGATGCTAAAGCTGAAACTCCAATACTTTGGCCACCTCCTGCTAAGTGTTGACTCATTGGAAAAGAGTCTGATGCTGGCAGGGATTGGGGGCAGGAGGTGAAGGGGACGACAGAGGATGAGATGGCTGGATGGCATCACCGCCTCGATGAAGGTGGGTTTGAGTGAACTCTGGGAGTTGGTGATGGACAGGGAGGCCTGGTGTGCTGTGATTCATGGGGTCACAAATAGTTGGACACGACTCAGCGACTGAACTTAACTGAGTATAATTTCAAGGTCTTTTCACATACATTGTTATTTAGATATTTCCTATAACTCTGGTATGTGGCATATCATTAGAGAAAAATTATTAAGTATATTAAAATGTCTTGAAAGTCAAATTATAATGTCCTTAATATAGCACAAAGATAATTTTATTGTGTACCTGCTATAACTGCTTCTTACATGCACAGGTAAAACTACCTTTAGTTTAAATTAGACATAATTTAAAAATTCACCTGCATATTATTACCAGAACATTTGCACTGAATCAAATAATACTGAGTTTTTCTCGGTGGTTTTAAGCTTAAAGAAATCCTACTCATGACAGTTTATCATTGCTACCAATAAGATCAGTTTGGCTAAACTAAGATGTAGTTTGGCTTCCTCCAGAAGCTGATGTTGAACAAAGATTCAAATGCAAGTAATTTACTACGTAGATGATCCTAAGAAATATCAGTTGGAATGCTGGGAAGGCAATGCAGCCTATAAAAGGTACATTACAAATTATTTACACTATAGGTAGCTGGAACTTAATCCTGTTGGGAAACTCTGGCAACCAGATAAAACAAGCCTCAGCTTCAGTTCCCTGGAAAAGTGAAGAAACTGAGATAATTATACCACCTGCCCTCCGCTTTTGCCTGAGGTGTACTTCCAGGGAGTAGAGTTGATTAATTCCCCAGGTGTGACAAGGTGGGCAGAGCAG
Source organism: Moschus berezovskii (assembly GCF_049115385.1). NCBI lineage: Eukaryota > Metazoa > Chordata > Mammalia > Artiodactyla > Moschidae > Moschus > Moschus berezovskii. The sequence goes on along the minus strand of NC_142461.1, from coordinate 96,609,946 downwards.
CCTCTGGCAGAGAAAACTATCAGGCAGGGGGACAGAGTCTGGCCTTTTGAATGTCAGCCTAGAAGCAGGTGGAAGGAGAGAAAGCAGACGTTTTCAGGATAACCTGCCATGTATGTGGCAAGATAGCAGTCATTTTAAATATTCGTATATTAAGTATTATACGGGCTTCTACCTGGCGCACTGGTAAAGAATCTGCCTTCCAGTGCAGAAGATGCAGACTCAATCCCTGGTCAGGAAGATCCCATGGAGTAGGAAATGGCAACCCACTCCAGTATTCTTGCCTGGAAAATTCCATGGACAAAGGAGCCTGGTGGGCTACAGTCCATGGGATAGCAAAGAGTCAGACACGACTGAGCGACTAAGCATAAAGACACATAAATATGATATAGCACATATTATAAATTATATGTTTCTTTAATAACTTTTCAGGGTTAGTATTATAATTTCACTTTTTCAAATATGGAATATGAGGTTTGAAAAGGTTAGGTAAATTCCAAGTCATTCATTTTGCAAGTGGGAGAACATGTCTTTGAACTGTGGTCTATCAGACCTCATATATCCCATGTTCTTTCCACATAGTTAACATTTTGCTTCTTGGATATTTTAAAAATTAAACTCCAAACTTGATTCAGCTTTCACAGGGCTTTCCTTAAAGTTCCCATATGATCCTATGCTCATTTTTCCAGCACCCAATCCAGGATACCACATTATATGTTGTCATCACATCTCCTTAGCCAGCTCTGACGGCTGCTGAGACTTTAATCTATTTGATGACTGACAGTTATGAGGGGCACTAGTTAGGTATTGTGTGGAGTGCACCTCAGTCTGGGTTTGTCTAATGTTCACCTCATGATTAGATCAGGGTTATAGGTTTTTGGGGGAAGATCACAAAAGTGAAATGCCATCTCCTCAGATCTTATCAAGGGTTCTGGTATTAACATGACTCACAGCATAGAACCTTGATTACTAACCCAAGGTAGAATTTGGCAGGGTTCTCCACTGGAAAGTCAGTACCAACCCCTTCCGTATTCTACTCTTTAAAAGCAAGTCATTAAGCACAACACACACACACAACTGGGGAGGAGAGATAAATCCCATATTCTGGAGCAGGGATTGTCTACATAAACTATTTGGAACTCTTTATAGGAGATCTTAGAGATCAATATTAACATGTCTCTAAAAACCTCAGTCTAAAACCAGGGCCATGTCTTTAAATTAGATTTATATGTAATACATTAAGATTCTCATAGTAAAAAATATATCCAGCTAATGGGCTCCTTGTTTCACTCACTGGATGAAGAGAAGATCTCTGTAGTGGCAAATTGTAATGTGATAATTTCCACCATTAGAAATGGCACTTGGTCTCATCAGCATGTAAGCTGTGTATTGAACATTGGTCTTCGCGACCTCCAGATACCACTTTGATCCTTTTTTGGTGTTACAAAGCCAGGCAATGACCTCTGAATTGGCAGGCTGCTGTGTTTTTGGAGGAGGCAGGGGGAAGTGTCTCTCAAACAGTTTCTGCATATCTCAGCCAGATAAACCCATTTTACTTCTTTTAAATAATAATTAAAAAAACACCTCAACATCTATTTAGAAAGTTAACAACTAGAGAGAGAGAGTGGAAATATATCTGGTAGGTTTTCATTAGAAGACTAGGATTCTTTACTAGAAATTGGAATATACTCTAGGTTGTTTCCATGGTAACCTACCAAAGCCTTTTTTCCTTTAGTGAAAAGGTATCATTTCTCTGCATACCACATGTAGCTTCCTGCTCAGTATTGGATCAAGTCCTTTCACAACAGAATAAAATAAATGAACTGACAGTTCTACAGTGTGGCCCTGCTTGTGGTGAAATTATTCTTGGTACTAAATAATAAGAAAAAAAGCCCTTTTCATTTTGGCCACATTCACCATGCCATTTAATAACAAAGGTGCATGTGCAAGTATTTCATGAGGTTGTATTAGAAATAGGTTACAGGCTATCCTTTGGCAACCTTTGCAGTCTGAAAGATTATTTCTCTTTTTGTCCCCTCAAGCAAAATTTCCTTGCTTGACATTTACATTCTCTTGCAACCTTAGCTCTACTACTTATAAAGCTTAATTTTGCACTCTGCCTTGTCCAGGCCTTCGACTCCATAAAGGCCAGTATCCTTGCTGTCCTTGCACACACTCCATTCTCTGTGCTCCCTGACAGATTTGTGAAGCCTTTTAGACTCACCCCTGTCCTTATCAGATCTTTTTTTCTCTGAATGCCTTGTGTATAACAGTACAAATCTTCTTTGTTTCAAGAATCATTTTTTTGTAGTCCCATTGGTATTGAGAGTTGGGATTCTGTGCCTATTTACTTATTTATATTTAATCCCATTGAAAAGTGGAAGTAGATTTAAACAATTTTACACACACATATATTAATATATATATATAGAGAGAGAAGAGACAGTCTACCTACATAAACATATAAATATAATTTAAAAATACAGATATCACATTTTTTCAAAAAAGTTTAAAGTCCAGCTTCTGCTTTGAGAGTACAGGTGGCAATGCCAAACGGAGAACAATTATTACCTAGTTATATATTGAACAGCTGTTGTTACGAAGCATTGATGTAGTCACATTATTTTCCGTTGATTCTTGAACATTTTCTTGTAAGTCAGATTAACCAAAGAAACCAAATACAGTATAACTACATAGTATTTTAATTGGTATAATTGTTACCTTTTTAACAGTTTTTTTTTCTCTCTTTTATTAGACTGCATTCCTCAGATTTTACTACTATGAAAAAGCACAAATTTCAGATGCTTTTAACAATGAAAGTTTATTTCCTGCTCAAGTTCCATCCTGCATGCATGCATGCTAAATTGCTTCAGTCAAGTCTGACTCTGTGCGACCCTAAGTACTGTAGCCTGCCAGCCTCCTCTGTCCATGGAATTGTCCAGGCAAGAATACTGGAGTGGGTTGTCATGTTCTTCTCCTAGGGATATTCCCAACCCAAGGATTGAACCCAAGTGTCAAATCTCCTGCATTGGCAGGCAGGTTCTTTAACACTAGCACCACCTAGGAACCCTCATGAAGAGCTTAAATGATACTAATAACTAAACCAACTTGTATTGATGATACATACTTCAATTTAGTGTAGGATGCAGTTAATCCTAGAAAAATACAGAAAAAAATTATTTCATGCAAAGGTATACTTCCATAGATGTAAAAACAATAGTTTCTAAAGATGAGATTAGATTGTTAACTAGGAGAAATACCTAGTAAAAATTAGAAATATTTGTTGTTCATAATTTACATAGAAGATTGATGACAATTCCATGATATCTCAGATGTAATTGCTTTTTATTTGAAACAAAGAATATATACTGGGACCATTATATTACTGAGGCCAATAATTAGTGCCATTAAAATTTGGAAGATATTTTGTTGCTATCCTGTCACTATTGTTATATTTACATTCCTAACAACAAAGCAAAATATATATGGGATATATAGTTAATCAAGAACAGATGAAATATTTAAAACATTTTCTTTTCAGCCCTAAAAGTTTATAAGCTTGCGCTTGATTAGCCTCTTTGAGTTGTATGCAATAAAATCTTATATATGATGACTTCTTTTAAAAATTCATGAAGATTAAGCAAAAAATGCCTTTAAATATTGGTGAGTATTTAGCAAAGACTGCCTTAAAAATCTTGGTGCTATTATACTTGATAATATATTACTGGATATTTTATTTGACTTGCACATTTGTCGACTTTTTCCCTTTTGCTAAACTTTCTCTTCCTTGCATTGATTAGTCAGATATTTGAACATAAATTTCTCATCCAGTTTTATGTTATCTAAGCTTACTTGTGTTATCTTTTCTTTCCCCCAAAAACAAGTTTTCATATTTTAAAGAAAAAAAAAAAAAACCCTGGGAATACCCTTACCCATTACTTTGTTCCAATACTGTAAGGTTTTATTAACTAGGATATAATTGGGAAATACAGTGAGATAAAGAATATCTTAGGTATAAGAAAGCAAATAATCTTGAGTATAGTTTCTTCTGGTGAATATGAAACTGGTCAACACTGTTAATTTAGAAACTACAGACATTATTTACCTTACTTAGAAACTAATAAAGTGGTCTTTTCTACTAGAGTAAGCCAAGATAAAATTATTTTATCTATTATAGATTGCTTCAAATGGTAATTTAAAATAATTACTTTTATCTTCAGTAAAATTTAGGCGTGTACACTCTTTGAGGGAGAAGAGGGGATCATTCAAAGGACCTTAATATTCTTCATATATAGTAGATTTGTGCATTTACCCCATTACTTTTTTAATTAATAAACTAAAATTTTGGCAGGAAAATGACTTGAACAAGGAAGCTCATGTTAATGATTAAGACAAGGGTGTTAAGTCAAGAATTAGGCATAAGACAGGATAAAAAACATTTGAAGACAAAATAGAGAAAGGGATGAGGTTCAGAATGGAAAAAAGTACAGAGGAGAAAGGTTCTGCTGGAACTAAATTGTTTAACGGAGACAAACTTAGCAGAAAGTTAGCAGAAAGTCTGTAGTCTTGTGAAGTTAGCAGAAAGTCTGTAGTCCGTCTCTAAGTAACAGGAGCTTCAGAAGAAATGCACAGTGGACTGAGGGAGCAGACTGATACTGCTAGTAGCAAAATATTTTTCTTTCAGTAGGTTTTTCAACTAGCAGTATACCCTTGTAGTAAGAAAAGCTCTATTATTGGTATGCAATAAGAGAAGTATATATGCACGTGTGTATGTATTTTTTTATGTGTGTATTTTGTAAGACTATAGTAGTATTACATTTTTTGCTTTATGAAAATGTGTGATGCTATTTTTAAAGGATGCTTTTCAAAATATTCTGTAAATGTCATTAATAAAATACATACAAATGTATGTGAATCTTCCCAAAGATCTTAAAGCACTTTAATGTTTAAATCTTATAGAAATTTAAGCACCTTAAAGCATGAGCTGATATGATACACTTTGATTAACAGATTATTTCTTTGTCCTTCTATGTGCGTAGACATACTTTGACACCCATCGTCATTTCCTCATATGCCTTCCTAAAGACCGTTGTCTCCTCCAAGTTTCGTCCAGTGTCTCTCCAGAATCAGGGTAGACGTTTTTATCATCTCAACACCAGAAATAATTGAACCTTTTGGATGCTGATTTGTTTTTATATTATTGACCCAATGACTCGTATAACCAGTGTTGTACTGACAGATAGAAGGCTTGGAGCCAAAGTTGTTGCTTATTTAAAGGAATGAAGGATTTCAGGTATTAATTTTAAACACATTACAGTAAGACAGTAAAAGTGCTTTCTACATTGACTTGCAGTGCCAATTTTTAGATAGCTTTTAAGAAAGTGTCATATGTGATAGATGTTATTAACTATCATTAAGTAGAAATACATAAAATTAGACTGTGCAGCACTTGGAAGAAAAGCTTTATCTAAGAGAGATAATATTAGTGCTCATTTTTTTGAGAATATTAAGAAAACAATCTCACAATCTTTGAGTAACTCCTAGGGAAAGAAAGGATTGAACACAACAGATTTGACATTTATTTCTATGCCAGGAAACACTCTGGATAGGCAGAACTAGGTAAAATAAGATGATAAGTTTAAGTTCCTCCAAGTTTTAATCAACTCCAAGCTTAATAAATGTTTCTTTAACATTAATACAAAAATAACTATAATTTTTTGGATTAAGAAAATGTTACTTTTTGATAGCTTAGTTCTTGAATTAAGATTTGAAGAAAACATAGTTTTAAGACTTATGCAGAATTTATTAACTATTAATGGAAAAGGATATAATTCAATATTTATTCACTTTTTTATATTTGAAAAACTTTATTAGAGCTATTGACAATTTTATTTATAACTACAATTGCACTAAAATAGGACAGCTATAAACTCAAGTTAAAATGGAATATCCAAAACCAAATTTTATATAATTAAAATATTCTAAAAGTGTAATTTAGAGCCATTCTTTGTACCTACCACTTGATTTCTTGAAGCAATAATATAGAATAATATATGTTTATAACTTTGAGGAAGGTTTCTTATCTTAAATTTCTTCTCTGAAGGAATGGATTGCTTAAGAACACTGAGCTTGAGAGTTCTTGAAGTTTTGTTTGTGAGGACTTACGTTATTTTCCTGTGGCTACTGAAACAAATTACCACAAACTTGATGACTTAAAACAATGGTGATTTATTCCCTCACAGCTCTGGAGGTCAGGCATTTCAAATCAATTTCACTAGGTTGTGATTATGGTACCAGCAAGGCAGTGCTTCCTCTGGAGGCACTAGGGGAGCATCTGTACTTTTCCTCTTGTAGTTTCTGGCAACGCCCTAGCTTTTCTTTGCTTGTGGCTACATCACTCGTTATCTCTGCCTCTTTGGTCACATTTCCTTCTCCTCATCTGTTCTGAATGTAGCAGACCTACTAACACTCACATGAATTAGTAGCAGACCTACTAACACTCACATGAATTGGAAGACAGCCTGTGTGTCAAATTCCCCTCTGCTTTCCTCTCATACGGATACATGTGGTTGCACTGAGTGCCAACCACATAATTGAGACAATCTCCCTATATCATGATGCTTAACTTAATCACATCTGCAGGGTCCTTTCTGCCATATAGCATTCACAGGTTCCAAGGCTTAGGATGTGGATACCTTTGGAAGTCATTTTTCAGCCTACTACAGCCTCAGATCTAGGCATTTTCGTAAGAGCAGTTTCATCTGCCAGGAAGACTTTCCTTTATGTGGTTCTCCCAAATTTTGAAGTTATTTCTATGTTAATAGCAGGTTTTTGAGTAACTTTTAAATTTTTGTATGAATTTGTCTACCCATTCATTCTTTCAGTAAGCACTTATTACTATAGAAGTATTAAGAAAAGGAAATTAACTAATACTTGCTTCAAGAAGAATTTACCATTTGCTTTTGGAGATAAGAACAAACATGCATAATTGAATGAAAATATAAGAGTTGAAAGAAAGAGAAACATTGAGATATGATATATGAATAATTAAAATTGAAAAAAAGTTTAAAATATTGTGAGTTAAGAAAAAATAAATCCCAGTGTGTATTGAAAATCAGAAAAAATAAATTACATGGAGGATGGTGAAGTGGAACTAGATGAATGATATAAACTATGAAATTATGTAAAATAGAATTTATGTAGTTAGAAAAAATGGAGAAAGGTGATGTCAGGTGGGTAAAAGAAAAGGCAAAGATATGATTTGAAAAAATGGATAATGGTAACAATTTTTAAAATGTCTGTTCTGGCTATACTCAATAGAGATGATAAAGTTGAGAGTCTGCATGGGTGAGCAACAGGAGATAAAAATTTCAAAGGTAAAAAGGGATCAGACTATAGAGCTTTAATTGGTAAAGAATGTTAATTTTATTTTGTAATAACTAGGGATATTAAAGATTTTTGTTTTTCCAGTTGGCAGTGTTATTTTTAAAGTAGTCTCACTTCATTAGCGAATGAGATAGAGTAAATATGAGAAAAAGCTGGAGCTTTGCTAAAACTATTGTAATAAATCAAATATGAGGCAATAAAGGCCCAGATTTGGAAAGTAGAATTATTAATAAAAGAATAGGGAAGAAGGACAGGTAGAGAGAATTCATAAGGCTTAGTGTTTAGTTTGAGGAGAGCAGGATATGAAAAGAGAGAGAAGAAGAAAATGTAAAAGATAGATGAATACAAAGACTGAAGAAAAAGGACTTTGGATGAAAGGTGAGTTAATCATAGACATACTGAGTTTGAGGTTACAGTTGGTCATTTAAGTAGAAATGTGCATTAGTCAGTTTTAAGCAGTGGGTGTAAGCTTAGGAATTGGTATGACTTTGGAGCTTCCATAAAGGTAAATATAAGAAGATTAATTTCCTGGGGAAATAGAATGAAAAGTATCAAGAATAACCAGAGTAGCATAGAAATAATGGTCTCACTGACTTGTATATGTATCCCAAAGTTTTTTCTTTTATACCAGACTGATTCCATGATAGCAGGCCCTGCTGAGACTTACTTGGAAGGAAACTAACTCTTGTGTTGATGGACTTTATGAACAGTATAGATACTGCATGACCTGCTGAAAAATGAGGTCAGTGTGAGATGTTTCTATATATTTTCTCCTACTAACATCATATACTAACCTAACCTAGAGTATCTGTTACAGACTGGCACAACCACCTTTGTTGAATGAGTGATTGAGCCAATTTGCCATTCCATCCTCAGTATCTTATAGTCCCCTGATAGGAGACTGAACCTATGTATCTTTTAGTCCCCTGATAGGAGACTGAGCCTACCAGACACAAGACAAGTTCTCCCAGCCAAGCATTAATGAGATTGAAAGGCTCTTGGAATAATCTCTAGTTCTACAGAAATTATAATAACTCTGCTCTCTTCTGGCTCACATGTGTCCAACTCATTTAAACATTTAATGGCCATTGTGGGATTTTACTTTGTGAAATCCATGGTGAGTTTTAATTCTAGTATTCAGGTTACTAAAAGGGGACCAAATTATTATAGAAATGGCTTATAAGTAATTATAAGATATAAACTTTACTTATAAAAATCTAATATTTAAAATGAATACATATCTCTTGAATGACTATATCCATTACAATCCATGAGTACATTAGAAAGCATTACTAAAATAATTAAGTTTCTCTAGGAGAGGGTCTGTAATAAGGAGAGAATGTATTTGTTTACTATCAAAATTTGTAATGCACCTGTCATAACGGATTCTTCTTAAGTATAAATAACAGAATTTTAGAGGAAGAGGAGACATTTTATGAAAGTATGGATAATACCTAATGATCTCTTTATCTTGGCAGACAGTGTGGTTTTAATAAATGGCTAGCATAAGCTTCTCTAGACTTTCTACCTTGAAAAATGACTGTGAATCAAGTACTGCAATAAATTACACAGACTGTTTCCACGTGTTTTCTAGCTTTCTCCAAATAAGTGGCTCCAGGGAGAAAGAGAAACATTATAAATGCATTTGTTAAAATGTGAGTGTTTTTCCATCACTTTATGTTCTTTGTCTTTAAAAGGAATAAATACAGTGTTTACAAAGACTGCTTTTCCCCCATCTTTGATTAAAGATATATTTTCAAAAATTTATATTGATATTTTAACAAAGTAAAATGGATATTTTATAAATATTATTTTAATCTACTTTGACCCACTTATATAAATTTATATAAATTTTACTTAAAATTGTCACTAAAAATTAGTGTCAATCTTTGAGTAGATCTAATAGATATCCAGTGAGGCTAAGACCTATTTACTATTGGCTCCTGTAAGATGATCTTAAATGTCATATAAAAGAACCTCATTAGAAAAACATGGTATTTTGACATCAAAAAGAGAAAACATAAAGGCAAATACTGATTGGGATAAACTATTTAAAAGTCTGTATACAAAAACACAATGTGAATAAACTGTCAAGTCAGAAATATATATTTAATGTGTATAAAAGAAGATAATAAAGTGTTTTTTTGAAAAGAACAAAGAGCTATCTCAAACTCCAATGAAAACATAAGCAAAGGCATGGTTATGAAATTCATAAAGTACTAATGCTAACTTTAAAATGCTTACATGCATTGATTATGTTAGATATATGATTTAAAGTAAGATAAAATGTTTCTCCCATACTAAATTGGCAAAGATGAAAAACAAGAAAAATACAACACCCAGTTAGAGTTGGCCACTGTGATCACAGTGCTGGGAGAGTGTGGTTGGGAATCAGTGCAGATGCAGTGAATAAAAAACATGTGGAGTCAGCCAGATTTTGGTTCAAACTGGCTTTACCACCTCAATCACATTATTAATCTCAAGGTTTCCATTAAACTCATGACGAGTTTAAAAATTAGAATAACACTAGATTCTTCATAGATTATTGTAAAAATCACAAAGAATAATGCATGTTAAATAACTATCACAGTGCCTCTTCCTATTTTAGCTGTTTATCCTATTAAATTGGTGAAATATTAAAGAGGACAATTTGTCACTATATATTAAAGGCCTTATAATGATGCATAACTTTTGATTTAGCAAACTTAATTTCTAGACATTTCTCTAGAAGTAAATATGTATGGAAACTCACCGGGTTTTAGCTACAAGAGTACCGATTAGCCTAGACTATAACAATGAAAAGTTATAAATAACATTGTGCCTTAAAGACTTGATTAAATCTAAACAACATTTTATCCATTAAAATATGCCCTGTTTAGTTTAAGAAGTTGTTAGCCAATAGGTAGCAGAAAAGAAGCTAAATTATTTGGCTTTTAAACAGTGAGTATTTCTTAAGCCTTATGAGTGGAGCCAGATTTGGCCAGTAGGGCAATTAGAACAGTACAGAGACATAAGAATACACAGAGCTTGCACGGAATAAAGTGAAACCGCTCAGTCGAGTCCGACTCTTCGCGACCCCATGGACTGTAGCCTACCAGGCTCCTCCGTCCGTGGGATTCTCCAGGCAAGAGTACTGGAGTGGGGTGCCTGTGTGTGTATATACACATATATATAACTGTCATAATTAAACAAATAAAAATGAAGAAATTGAACTGCTGAAATAAAAGAACATCATTTTATAACACTATTCTTATTTGATAGATTGCATAACTTGTAAGTGAAGTTTCGCACCAGGGAAGCTCAGGAATAGACATATCAAACATGTTTAGAGCACAAGGACCTGTTAGAACATCAAGGGGCTCTGCTGAAGAGCCATATGGGGGATGAAATTATGAGGTCCCTTTGAATGTCATGAGCTTCCCTGGTGGCTCAGATGGTAAAGCGTCTGCGTGCAATGCGGGAGACCCAGGTTCGATCCCTGGGTTGGGAAGATCTCCTGGCGACGGAAACGGCAACCCACTCCAGTACTCTTGCCTGGAGAATCCCACGGACGGAGGAGCCTGGTAGGCTACAGTCTATGGGGTCGTGAAGAGTTGGACTCGACTGAGCGGTTTCACTTCACTTTGAATGTCATAACTAGGGTATTTGTGCTTTATTTTTGGACAGTGAAGAGTTGCTGGAGCATTTACTCTGATTTAATTCTAATGTAACATGTATGGCGGAGAAGGCAATGGCAAGCCACTCCAGTACTCTTGCCTAGAAAATCCCATGGATGGATGAGCCTGGTAGGCTGCAGTCCTTGGGGTCGCTAAGGGTCGGACACGGCTGAGCAACTTCACTTTCACTTTTCACTTTCACATATTGGAGAAGGAAATGGCAACCCACTCCAGTGTTCTTGCCTGGAGAATCCCAGCGACAGGGGAGCCTGGTGGGCTTCCGTCTATGGGGTCACACAGAGTCGGACACGACTGAAGTGACTTAGCAGCAGCAACATGTATGGGATGTATTTATGGAATTCCCAATGATATATGGAAATAGCCAGTTGTTGTTTTTTTTTTAACCACACAGGTAAAAGAAGATGTAGGCCCGGACAAAGACAGAGATCCTGGTTTTAAAAGGACTTACAGATAGGAGTCAAGGGGTATTATTTTCATAAAAATAGGGGCTTTGGGGGGCCGATGAAATTTCAGGAGTGTCTATGTCAGATTTTGATTTTGTATGGTTGTGTGAAAGGGAAGAAAATGAGTACAGTTTGGAAAGCTTCGATTTTGAGATGCCTGTAAAGAATTCCACTTATTAATTAGCAACAGATTCCAAAGCTCAGGAGAGAGGCTGAGGATGAAGATATAAATCTGAGTCATCGGTAACATTAAACTACTTCTAGGAATCCACGTCATCTTTTCAAAAGCATAAAGAAGATAATCCCATAACTTCTAGCAACACATTTTCTACCAGTAAATTGTAAGTTCTTTCTTTCACTTGTAAAATGTTATATTCAAGTTTTAATCATATTATTATTTATTTTCATTCTTTTGAGAGTAATGATCACTTTGATATGGTTTGCTAACATAAACAAAGCATTTCAAGGACAAATAGGAATTAATAGAGTGTCAAATTTTGTTATTAGAGCTAGAAGACATGGATTACTAAAGTTTTAAAGAGAGCACCTCAAGATGATCAAGTGTTGATTTTAATAATAATTTTTCACTTGCTACCCTGTTTCACAGTAGTCCTGATACAAAAACATCCATGCATTCTTTCATCTATTTACTTGACTAATTTTTATTAGGTACCTACAGTATCCCAAGCACTGTGCCCAGTGCTAGGAATGATGAGAGAAAGAATATGCTGGATATTTCCAAGAACTACTGAAAAGTAAGTTTCTTCGTGATATCTCCAAAATTTAACAAAAACCAAACTACCAAAACATCCATGCAAGGAGAAGTGGTGAAAGGTATAGCTGTCCTGAAATATAAAGTGCCTTGTTTCAGAAAAGTAAATGAGCAAAAAAAAAAAAAAAAACTAAATAAAGAAAAAACAACATTTGTTTTGACTTTTATGTAAAAAGCAGGAGAAAGAAATTTGAATATTTTTAGGGATTGGGGCTACTTTTAAAAATTCAAAGCTAAATAACCATAAAAATAAATGTTGTTTCCATGGAAACACAAAAGAATAGCAATAAAAACAGGGAGGTAGCTCTGAGAATAAAATCCTGAGATCTGTTCTTTTCAAAACTCAGTTAAAATTTTAAATCATGCTAGTACTAATACTAGAAATATTGAATTCCTTAAAAAAAGATACCAGAATAGCATTCATGTGAGGCTTTAATATTTTTTATAATATTTATTTGTTAGGATAACAGGAGAGGCAGTTCTTTCTATTGACCTTAACAATACCATAAAATGTCTTGTGCTTTTAACTTACCTCTGGCATTAGGCACTGAATAAATATTTTTTACTTCTAGAAGTAAAGACTGAGATAATGGAGAACACAAGGAAATAATAAAGAGAATAATAGCAGTGGAGCAAAATGTGCTATCTAGTGTATGCTATGCTAGTTATTTTTTTATAAAGTTTACTAATCTTTAGAGAAAAAATTGAGGGAAAAATTTTATGCATTTTATAGATAAAACACTGAAGCTCAAAAATATTAAGAAACTTACAAGTTATGCAATCTATCAGATCAGAATAGTGTTATAAAATGATGTTCTTTTATTTAGCAGTTCAATTTCTTCATTTTTATTTGTTTAATTATGACAGTTATATATATGTGTATATACACACACAGGCACCCCACTCCAGTACTCTTGCCTGGAAAATCCCATGGATGGAGGAGCCTGGTAGGCTACAGTCCATGGGGTCGCTAAGAGTCGGACACGACTGAGCGACTTCACTTTTCACTTTCATTGTACACACACAAGAAAATGTGGTGTAAAAAGAAAAAGTTCCTATTCCAGCTTAATCCTCTCTTCAGTGGAGATATCTATATATTTCTAATAAGTTGCATAGCATTTATATATGGCTATTACAGATACTAATAATATATAGAGAAAAATGTTCACAGACATTTTCCACAAGCAAGGTCATTCAAATTCAAAGTAAGTTGTACTCTGTGTTATTTTTCCCTCTTTTCAGTTTTTGATGACAATACATTTAGACCTCTCAGTCATTTCGGTGGCTAAGTAGTAATCTCTACTGTGAATACACTATGATTTATTTAAACATTCTTCTCTTGATAAATATTTGTTTCCATTATTTGTGTTATGCAGAATGGGTTTAGGTAAGCATTCTCATATTTGTAGACACGAATAAGTATACAAGTAGATGAAAAATATTGGTTTTAAAGTTTATCTTGTCATTAACTAGATAATGTAGAGACATTAGAAAATGTGTAGTTATATTTTTTTTTACTTTTTATTTGTCCCCTTTATGAATCCCTGATATTAGTAACTTTGTATAATTACTATGACAATAACAACATTGTTGGCAATGTCTATATAGTACTAGGGTATATCCATTATTCTGACCATGACTTCTTTCATCTGTTTATTTGACTAGTATTTATTAAGTGCAGAGACATTACTTTGCCAACCAAGGTCCGTCTAGTCAAGGCAATGGTTTTTCCCGTGGTCATGTATGGATGTGAGAGTTGGACTGTGAAGAAAGCTGATCGCTGAAGAATCGATGCTTTTGAACTGTGGTGTTGGAGAAGACTCTTGAGAGTCCCTTATACTGCAAGGATATCCAACCAGTCCATTCTAAAGGAGATCAATCCTGGATGTTCATTGGAGGGACTGATGCTAAAGCTGAAACTGCAATACTTTGGCCACCTCATGCGACGAGTTGACTCACTGGAAAAGACTCTGATGCTGGGAAAGGTTGGGGGCGGGAGGAGAAGGGGACGACGGAGAATGAGATGGCTGGATGGCATCACCGACTCTGTGGACATGAGTTTGAGTGTACTCCGGGAGTTGGTGATGGACAGGGAAGACTGGCGTGCTGTGATTCATGGGGTCGCGGAGAGTCGGACACGACTGAGCGACTGAACTGAACTGAACTGAACATATCCTAACCACCAGGTGCTGGAGATGAAGAGTGGAGTAAGATATAGGCTCTGCCAATAGGAAGTCTACAGAAGACTGGCATAGTTTACTTCTGGACATATGAAAACATTTAAATATTTTAAAAAATATTTTAAACATTTATGATCTAAGTGTTTTGTATCATTTAGACAAATTTAAGCATATGGCAGAAAGTGAAGAGGAACTAAAAAGCCTCTTGATGAAAGTGAAGGAGGAGAGTGAAAAAGTTGGCTTAAAGCTCAACATTCAGAAAACAAAGATCATGGCATCTGGTCCCATCACTTCATGGGAAATAGATGGGGAAACAGTGGAAACAGTGTCAGACTTTATTTTTCTAGGCGCCAAAATCACTGCAGATGGTGATTGCAGCCATGAAATTAAAAGACGCTTACTCCTTGGAAGGAAAGTTATGACCAACCTAGATAGCATATTCAAAAGCAGAGACATTATTTTGCCAACAAAGGTCCGTCTAGTCAAGCCTATGGTTTTTCCAGTAGTCATCTATGGATGTGAGAGTTGGACTGTGAAGAAAGCTGAGTGCTGAAGAATTGATGCTTTTGAACTGTGGTGTTGGAGAAGACTCTTGAGAGTCCTTTGGACTGCAAGGAGATCCAACCAGTCCATCCTAAAGGAGATCAATCCTGAGTGTTCATTGGAGGGACTGATGTTGAAGCTGAAACTCCAATACTTTGGCCACCTCATGCAAAGAGTTGACTCATTGGAAAAGACCCTAAGGCTGGGAAGGACTGGGGGCAGGAGGAGAAGGGGACAACAGAGGAGAGATGGCTGGATGGCATCACCAACTCGATGGACATGGGTTTGGGTGGACTCCGGGAGTTGGTGATGGACAGGGAGGCCTGGGGTGCTGTGATTCATGGGGTCACAAAGAGTCAGACACGACTGAGCGACTGAACTGAACAGAACTGAAGCATGTGACTGGTTATCCTTTTGAACAGTAACCATAGCAACAGTTAGAGCTGGATATGGAACAGCAGACTGGTTCCAAATAGGGAAAGGAGTATGTCAAGGCTGCATATTGTCACCCTGCTTATTTAACTTATATGCAGAGTACATCATGAGAAAGATGGGCTGGAGGAAGCACAAGCTGGAATCAAGATTGCTGGGAGAAATATCAATAACCTCAGATATTCAGATGACACCACCCTTATGGCAGAAAGTGAAGAAGAACTAAAGAGCCTCTTGATGAAAGTGAAAGAGGAGAGTGAAAAAGTTGGCTTAAAGCTCAACATTCAGAAAAATGGGAAACAGTGGAAACAGTGGCTGACTTTATTTAGGGGGGCTCCAAAGTCACTGCAGATGGTGATTGCATCCATGAAATTAAAAGATGCTTACTCCTTGGAAGGAAAGTTATGACCAACCTAGACAGCATATTAAAAAGCAGAGACATTACTTTATCAACAAATCTCTGTCTAATCAAGGCTATGGTTTTTCCATTGGTCATGTATGGATGTGAGAGTTGGACTATAATGAAAGCTAAGTGCTGAAAAATTGATGCTTTTGAACTGTGGTGTTGGAGAAGACTCTTGAGTCCCTTGAACTGCAAGGAGATCCAACCAGTCCACCCTAAAGGGGATCAGTCCTGAGTGTTCATTGGAAGGACTGATGCTGAAACCTGAATACTTTGGCCACCTCATGTGAAGAGTTGTCTCATTTGAAAAAACCCTTGATTCTGGGAAAGATTGAAGGCAGGAAGAGAAGGGGACGACAGAGGATGATATGGTTGGATTGCATCACGGACAATGGACATTTGTTTGGGTAAACTTCAGGAGTTGGTGATGGACAGGGAGGCCTGGCGTGCTGCAGTCAATGGGGTTGCAGAGTCAGACAAAACTGAGCGACTGAACTGAACTGATGGCATCTTAATGAAACCATGAGGATAATTCACCTGAAGGGTCTTCCTACCTCATTTTCATCTATATTTGAATCAGGGTGATCTCATAAATGATCTTAGTTTTCTGAATGTTGATCATGGCATCTGGTCCCATTACTTCATGGGAAATAGATGGGGAAACAGTGTCAGACTTTATTTTTGGGGGCTCCAAAATCACTGCGGATGCTGATTACAGCCATGAAATTAAAAGACACTTACTCCTTGGAAGGAAAGTTATGACCAACCTAGATAGTATATTAAAAAGCAGAGACTTTACTTTGCCAACCAAGGTCCGTCTAGTCAAGGCTATGGTTTTTCCAGTAGTCATGTATGGATGTGAGAGTTGGACTGTGAAGAAAGCTGATCGCTGAAGAATTGACGCTTTTGAACTGTGGTATTGGAGAGAACTCTTGAGAGTCCCTTGGACTGCAAGGAGATATAACCAGTCCATTCTAAAGGAGATCAATCCTGGGTGTTCATTGGAAGGACTGATGCTAAAGCTGAAACTCCAATACTTTGGGCCACCTCCTGTGAAGAGCTGACTCACTGGAAAAGACTCTGATATTGGGAGGGATTGGGGGCAGGAGGGGATTGGGGACAACAGAGAATGAGATGGCTGGATGGCATCACTGACTCAATGGACATGAGTTTGAGTGAACTCCAGGAGTTGTTGATAGACAGGGATTCCTGGCGTGCTGTGATTCATGGGGTCACAAAGAGTCGGACACGACTGAGTGGCTGAACTGAACTGAACTGATCTCATAAATAATGTTTTCTTTTAGAATTCGGCATGTCATCATGGTGCAAATGATGAGTAGTTTTTTTCATAAGCTGTTGAAAGTCATTATGGGAGACACTTCTAAATGTCTACTTAATACCATGGTAAATAAAGTATGAGGAGAAGCAGTGTGTGAGTTGAGATGATGTATTTAGTGTATTTGATCCATGCGGTGTCAAAATTATACATTTGTGGCCAAAGAGTCATACACAGAGGTGTGCTGAGCCTCTAGGAAGGCATCTGCTTTGCATAATAGAAGGACAGGCATGGCTGTTTCAACTCTTCTCTATTCCCACTTCTTCCTGATTTGAATGTAGACATGATGTCTAGAGTTTTAGCAGAACAGCTGATGCTAAAAGGTAACTATAAGAATGGAGAGATAGAAAGTATCTGGTTTCTTGGTGGAATTATTGAGGACCTGAACAAATTATCAACTGACTACTTTCAGGTTTCATACTATGTGAAAAAGTAAACCCCTGTGTATTTCATCCCGTGATAGCTTTTGCCACTTGGGGCTGAATTCATCGTGACTTTGGTGGTAGAGACCTCTGACCTTCACCATGAATCAGTATAATAAGCTGGATCATTTTTGAATGCTCTGTCGTCGTTCTGACTATGTTGTTGTTGCCATCATATTCTTTCATATAGTCATTTCCCCATGCTGTAATTTAGAAAGTTTGACTCATATACTTTCTTGTTTAAATTTAAACTGGGAGATACTAATTAGGATTTTAATAATTAAGTTGTCTTTAGTTGTAGGGAGAAGCATCATTTTAGTGTTTTCCATTGAATTGTATGTACAAAAGTCTGATTTGAGGTATGGTGCCAAAACTCAACAGGGCAATTTCATTCTGGCTTTTTCTCTATGGATCCTTTTTTTTTCTTTAAATCTTATGGTTGAGTTACATGTTGTGTTAGTTTCAGGTATACAGCAGTGATTTACTTATACATATATTTATTCTTTTTCAGATTCTTCTCCCATATAGGTTATTGCACAGTATTTAGTAGAGTACCCTGTGCTATACAATAGGTCTCTGATTATTTGTTTTATGTATAGTATTGTGTTATGTTAATCCCAAACTCCTAATTAACTCCACCCCACATCTTCCCTTTGGTAACTAGAAGTTTGTTATGAGTCTATTTCTTTATTGTAAATAAGTTCATTTGTATCATTTTTTTATATTCCACATTAACCAACAGTATATGATATTTGTCTTTCTGTGACTTTCTTCATTTATGATAATCTCTAGGTCCATCCACATTGCTGGAAATGACATTATTTCATTCTGTTTTATGGTTTCATTGTATATGTGTACAACATCTTCTTTATCCATTCCTCTGTCAATGGACATTCTGGTTGCTTCCATGTTTTGGCTACTATAAATAGTGCTGCAGTGAACACTGGGGTGCATGCATCCTTTGAATAAGATTTTCTCCAGATATATGCCCAGGAGTGGGATTGCTGGATCATGTAGTTAGGTATAGTACTATGGAGAACAATATGGGGGGTTTGTAACTAAAATAGAACTACTTTTAGTTTTTAAAGAAACCCCCATATTGTTCACCATGGTGTCTGTATCCATTTACATTCCCACCAACAGTGTGGGAGGGTTCCCTTTTCTCCACACCTTCTGCAGCATTTAGTGATTATAGACTTTGATGATGGGTGTTCTGCCAGTGGCCCAGTGTGAGGTGAAACCTCACTGTAGTTCTGATTTGCATTTCTCTCTTAATTTGTGATGTTGATCATCTTGCAAAACTATGTTGAATAAGAGTGGGCATCCTTGTTTTGTTCCTGATCTTAGGGGAAATGCTTTTAGTTTTCACAGTTGAGAGTGATGGTCGTTCTGGGTTTGTCATATATGGCCTTTATTATACTGAGGAAGCATCCCTCTGTGATGACTTTCTGGGGAGTTTTCATCATAAATTGGTGTTGATTTTTGTCGAAACCTTTTTCTGTATCTATTGAGATGGTCATTTAGTTTTTATTCTTCAGTCTTTTGATGTGGTATATCATACTGATTGATTGGCAGATATTAAAGAATGCTTGCATCTGCTTCTGGGTTTCCTAACAGCAGTGGCAGCTAGAGCACTCCCAGGGCAGCAGGGGCAGTCATTGGTGACTGCTTGTGTGTGGCCTAGTGGCAGTGGTTGCTTGTGCCCATCACTGGAGCTCATGTAGGTGGTGTCTTGTTACCTAAGAGTCTGCACAGGGAAAGAAGCTCCTGTGGCGGTCCCAGCCCTCTCCTCCTGTATTTCCCAAACATTGGCACCTTGCCTCTCTGGCATCCCCAAGCTTCTTCCAAGTATATCCTTGGTTGCCACTCTGGCAGGGTGTCTCTGCACAGCCGATTCCTGTTCTCTACCTGAGTCTGACCTCTGTAGCCCAAGCTTCAGCACCTAGCCCCTGTCCATAGTGACAGACAAGCATCTCAGGCTGGGGAGCACAAGGCAGTCTTACTCATCTGTCTGTGCAGGTTACTCTTCATCTTTCCTTACTCATGCTGGTTGCTCCCCTCTCCTCCCTGGCTCCAAAACTTCCAGCTGATCTTCCTACTGTAGAAGGGACTTTGCTGGGTGCAGAAGCTTTCCTCCTTCATAGCTTCCTCCCTGGGGTGCAGTTCCCATTTTGATTATTTTTCCTTTATTCTTTTGTCCTATCCAGTTTTGGAAGGGGTTCCTGCCCTTTCAGAAGTCTGAAATCTTTCGCCAGTGTTCGGTAGCTATTCTGTGTGAATCATTAGACTCATAGATGTACTTCTGATGTATTGGTGGGAGTAGGTGAGCAGACATCTTGATCCTGAAGATCTTTCTATGGATTTTTGTTACATTCAGCTATTACAAATAATCACCATCATGTTGTGCTGAACAGAATCGTTTTAGCTTCCTCAGTTCACTTAAACAGCTCACTGATGCACTTCACCTTGACCCTTTTAGACAACTTGTCTACCATAGGTTCCCATGAACTTCAAATTAGACCTCTGAAAGTGGCTGTGGCAGCAAGACTCACAGCCAAGCAGCCTTTACATTTTCCACCTTGCAATGCCGCCTTTCGTTGCTTACAGAAAACACAAGAATCCTTGTTATAGTCTGGTAAGTTTCTGATAATTAATTGGACCATCACACACAAAACAGGTGTCCTAGAATTTTAATTAAGTATAAATCTTGTTTAAATAATACATTTTTACCTGATCCAAAGGGCATCTTCAGATAGCCAAAGCAAAGTTGTTAACAAACATGCTTATCTATGCGCTTAAAATTTTATTAAACCACCAAAAGTCATAGAAAACATGGTAGACAAGAAACATTTGAAGAATAAATTCAGGGTAAGCACCATTAGGAAACCATAATTGTTGAGTGATTATTTTATATGATTGAGTTAACAGTAAAATGCAGTCCTCATTTTCCCATGCATGGTAA